>NC_057759.1:3329877-3351722 GCF_004010195.1 Chiloscyllium plagiosum
GTACCATTGAAAGTACAGTCCTGTACCTCGACACAATACACATTCTCAAACAAGACGATTCCCAATTGGATCCTCCATTTTATTGACTCTGGGGGTGAGGAAAACGTCAGCAACAGGAACTGGAACAAAACAAGACAAAGAGGAAATAAAAGATTGGATGTTGAAATTGTCTTTTTTTTCGCAGATGTTATCTTCTATGACAGGATAATAACTGACAGAAAGGAGAAATAAAACAACTGAGATTTCACGTCATTGTAAAGTCTCCATCTGTTGTAAAATCTACACTTCGAAAGATGTGTGTTAACTATGGATGGTCAAATGGTACATCATCCAACCATTGCCCTCCTGATGTTCAATGGTATTACAACGCAGTCCCCAACCCCTGCAGTGTCAAATCTTGGGGGTTACCGTCACTGTTCCCACCCCCCCACTGTCATCATCCTGCGGGTTACTATCACAGTCCATCCCACCACACTGTCAACATCCTGGGGGTTGCTATCTCTGTCCCCATCCCGCACCCCACTTTGATCATCATCAATGCCAGTCAAAAGCAACCACCTCTTTGTTTTCTAATACCATACTATTGTGTGTACCATACAATTCTGTTCGTAAGGTCACAGAACAGAAATAGGTCCTTCATCCCAACACATCTATGCTGACCAGGTCTCCAAATGGAACTAGTTCATTTGCTTGTGTTTGGCCCATATCCGTCAAAACCTTTCTTATCCATGTATCTTTCCAAATGTCTCTGAAAGGTTGTTACTGTACCCACTTCTACCACTTCCTCTTGCAGCTCATTCCAAATACACACCACCCTCTGTGTGAAAAAGTTACCCCTCAGGTCACTTTTAAATCTTTCCCATCTCACCCTAAACCACTGCCCTCTGGTTTTGGACTCCCTGCCTTGGGGAAAAAGACCTTGGCTACTCACCTTATCCAAGTCCCTATTTCTGCAACAATATACATATGAAACATTAAGGATCACTTAATCTGACTCTAACCTTGGATTGGAAGTGCACATCTAAATCGTTCTTCAATGTGATGAGGATTTCTGCCTCTCCTACCCTTACAGGCAGTGAGTTCCAGATTCCCTCCCACCCTTTGAGTGAAAATGTTTTCCCTCACATCCCCCTCTGAACCTCCTGCCCCTTACCTTCAATCTATGCCCCTCCCCAGTCATTGATTCTTCTTTCAAGGGGGTGGGGGAGGTTTCTTTCTGTCCACACCTCTCATCATTTTATACATCTCAATCATGTCCTCACACTCTCAATCTGCTCTGCCCTAAGGAAAACAATCTCTCTCCATCACTGAAACTCTCCAGCCCCCAAGGCAACATCCCGGTAAATCTCCCACTGCATGCTCCCCAGTGCCATCACATTGCTCTGATAATGTTGATTTGTATAGAGGTGCTTAACAACTCACTGAAATGGTGATACATTTGCTATTCAGGAGAGACTCTGCCTGCTGGTTAGAAACAGCACAGTGCTAATTGCACGCTTGACGTTTGCTGATGTTGATGATTGTGTGTACAGTTCTGCAGTGATTGGAGTATTCCCACTAAATCTCTTCACCACCCTTACAGAAAATATATTCAACTGGGGTCAAACAGAGTAGTTTAACGAGGTACTGTCTCCCCCCACTACTTTATTTCCAGGAGCGGGCAGTCAGCTCTAGGACTAACACAGGGATGCCCGTGATTAAAGCAAACTGTTAGGCACTTTTCTAAGGCAGGAGTTGTTGTTGTGTTCAGCAAGAAACAGTACTCTCACCATAGTCTGAGAGAGTTAGAGTCACTGCGTCAGAGAAAGACACAGGGTCACAGAGAGGTAGGGAGACATAGACACACACAGGGACATAAGAGTTTTAAAGAAACAAAGTCAAACAGAGTCAGAAAGAGGCCCAAAATCACAGCGTCATCGAGATTAATCGACAGAGTTAAAGCAAGTCATAAACAGTCAAACAGAGAGAGAGATAGAGACACAGAGATACATAGAGAGAGAGACTTCGCGTTTGTACAAGATCAATCGACCTAGTCAGAGAGTTAAAGCAATGGATAATCAAAGTTACAGAGAGAAATAGATGTAGAGACAGGGAGACGGAGAGAGACCTCGCGGTTTATACAAGATGCCTCACTGGGAGGGGGGGATCTCTCCTGTCCCCCTCACCCCCACACAGACAGAGAGGTGGGAGTGAACAAGAAATTGTGCGGCGGCACATCAAGACCAAAGGCCACTCTCCCGAAGGACGGCTGCCCCGGACTCGAAACGTTGACTCCGCTTTCTCTCTATCTGTCTCTGGACAGATGCTGCCAGGCCTGAAGCACAAACAAGGTAATGTGGTGACCAGAACTGGACACAGTATTCTAAATGCAGCCGAAGCAATGTCTTGCAGAATTTTAACATGACTGTCAGCTTTTATACTCAATACCCCGTCCAATGAAGGCAAACATACCGTATGCCTTCTTGACCACTCTACCCACCTGTGCAGCAACCTTCAGGGTACAATGGACCTGAACTCTCAGATCTCTCTACTCATCAACTTTTCCCAAGGCTCTTCCATTTACTGTATAATTCGCTCTAGAATTAGACTTCCCAAAATGCATCACCTCACATTTGCCTGGATTGAACTCCATCTGCAATTTCTCCACCCAACTCTCCAGTCTGTCTATAGTCTCCTGTATACTTTGTCAGTCCCCTGTGCTTTCTGCTACTCCACCAATCTTCGTGTCATCTGCAAACTTGCTGATCATACCAACAGTGGCCCCAGCACTGATCCCTGTGGAATACCACTGGTCACCTTTCTCCTTTTCGAGAAACTCCCTTCAACTACTTCTCTCTGTTTCCTGTTGCTCAACCAGTTCTTTATCCACCTAGCTTGAACACCCTGCATACCACGTGACTTCACTTTCTCTGCTAGTTTACCATGGGGAACCTTATCAAACGCCTTACTAAAGTCCATGTGTATGACATGTACAGTCCTTCATTTATCGAACAACTTGGTCACTTCCTCAAAGAACTATATTAAGTTGGTAAAGCACGATCTCCCCTGCACAAAAGCATGTTGCCTATCACTGATAAGCCCATTCTTTTCCAAATATAAATAGAGTTTATCCTTCAGTACCTTCTCCAGCAACTTTCCCACCATTGACATCAGGCTCACTGGTCTGTAGTTACCCGGAATATCCTTACTACCCTTCTTGTACAGGGGGACAACATGAGCAAACCTGCATTCCACTGATGCCTCACCTGTGTTTAATTTTCCCAACATTGACTGGGATACACTTAGTGCCAGAGGTCTGGATGGGGCAGAATTTGTAAGAAGCGTCCAGGAGAGTTTTCTAGAGCAGTATGTCAATAGTCTGATGAGGGAAGTGGCCATATTGGACCTGGTTTTGGGGAATGAGCCAGGCAGGTGGTAGAAGTTGCGGTGGGGGATTTCTTTGGGAACAGTGACCACAATTCTGTAAGTTTTAGAATACTATTAGACAAAGATGAGAGTGGTCCAAAGGGAAGCGTACTCACCTGGGCCAAGGCCAATTTTACCACAATTAGGCAGGAGCTGTGAAATGGGGATTGGACATAGCTCTTTGAAGGGAAGTCCACATTTGATATTTGGGAGGCTTTCAAAGATAGGTTGAAAATAGTGCAGGATAGGCATGTCCCATTGAAAACAGGGGTTCGGGAAAACCAGAATCGTGAACCATGGATGACAGGAGAAATCGTATGACTAGCCATGAGGAAAAGGGAAGGATACATAAGGTGCAGGCAGCTAAGAACAGAACGGGCCCTGGAGGAATATCAGGAGAGTAGGACCATTCTTAAACGAGGAATCAAGCAGGCTAAAAAGGGTCATGACATTGCTTCAGTGAGCAGAATTATGGAGAATCCCTAAGCCTTTTATGCTTAAATAAGAAGCAAGCGGGTAACTATAGAAAGGATTGGTCCACTAAAGGATAAGGAAGGAAGGCAGTGTGTCGAACCTGAGAAAATGGGGGAGATTCTGAATGATTACTTGGCATCAGTGCTCACGGAGGAGAGGAACATGATGACTGTTGAGATTAGAGGTTGAAGCTTGATTACTCTGGATCATGTTGACATAAGTCGAGAAGATGTGTTAGGTAGGCTAGAAGTTATTAAGGTGGACAAATCCCCAGGACCGGACGGCATTTATCCCAGGTTGCTAGGCGTGGCGAGAGAAGAAAGACCCTGACGGATATCTTTGTAGCATCAGGTTTTCTTCCTCCAGACTTTAGGTGGTTATATTAAAGTAAGATTTGAGACGGCCCAGGGAATCCCTTGTGGCCTCTCTCTTGGTTCGTCCCAGAGATCATACTCTTTGGAAGTCCGGAATAAAAACCTCTGATAAACAGTTTAGTTTAATTTTAGTCATCTCCTTTATTCACTATTAGCATCACTATTACAACATAACACTGATACCTAGAAGCTAAACTAACTAGGCCCTAATAACCTAGGAGAGTAGAGTACCAGCTCTTCAAGTGCCCTAGCAGGTTACTCCGATGTACTGCTACAAACTGGCTTCCTTTATACAATAGTTTACAAAAACATTGC
The DNA here is from genome assembly GCF_004010195.1 of Chiloscyllium plagiosum. NCBI lineage: Eukaryota > Metazoa > Chordata > Chondrichthyes > Orectolobiformes > Hemiscylliidae > Chiloscyllium > Chiloscyllium plagiosum. The sequence continues at coordinate 3,334,446 of NC_057759.1, forward strand.
ATGTTCTTAATTAGACAGATAACAGTGAAAGACAATAATTTGGAAGAAAGCAAATTTAACTGATATATCTGTGTGCGCTTGACTGATCACTCCCACAGGACTTGAGCTATCCATCAGGTGGGAAAAACATACCCAGCTGAGTTAGGCATCTGCTGGAGTGATAAGTTCCTATAAAGAAGTACCAGTCTAAATTAAATGGGAGATGTCATAAGGTAACCTTGCACAGCTCGCATGTTTGACATCATTGTTTTACAAATTTGCTTCTTAGCGAGGAACGCAAACTTGACCACAGTGACTTCCCAGCAGATTGTGTCAGAATCTCGTCGGTGTTAGGTTTAGAATAATTTTAGGCTGTGAGCAGATTCCTGCTTTTTATCTTCAGCACAGAATCATTCTGTACCTGAGGCTGAAATGTTACCACAAGGTTGTATTTAAAATGATTAATTAGTCTCGAATTAACCATACCTTCTTTTCAAGTTTGTGATTCAAATTCAAATAAAACATAAGATCTGACTTGTTAAAATTGACAGTAGGGCAGTCTGTTAGGTGTGTAGAGTGGTCTGCAAGAACAGTAAGTAAGTTCATTAATATTAGCTTTTGCAGAGTTAGTATTAGTAACTGGTAATGGCTACTCAATATTGTCATAGAGTCCCAAAATGCAGTTAAATTCAATCCATAGCAGATAAGCACTAAGAGTTAATTTTCTACAGGCTCCAATACCCTCAGCACTAAAATGGTCTCCCTCTGTCATGTCCTTTTGAACTCCAGTCAGCAATGTTTTTTTTCTTTCTCTGTGTCCGCCCCGCTTGCAAGGGGTAAAGTGAATCCATTATGATTGGCAGCATCCGACCGTTAATTACAAAGATTTTGATAGTACCGTGTTTCATTTCAGAGTCACAATCAAACACTCTCTCATTAATTTCACAAGGGAATGGCTGTGAATGTTATGACTTGGTATCCTGTTCACACCGATTCACCAATGCTAAGGCAAATGTTCTTAATTGCCTTACAGCATCCTGTTATCACTTGGTGAGCCCAGATGTCCCTATCTTCTACGTTCCTCGAGATCCCCCTTTTTCTGAGCCTTCCTGCCTGTCTATTTTTTAGTGCAGTAAATGTGTTCTATAATTCAGCATTATGTTTTAGTCTAAATGTTTAAAGACAGGTTTTAAGGCTATAGACATTCTTATTTCCTTGTTTTGTCATTTCATGACAACTACTTAGCTTATATAAGTATACTTAGTCCATTCAGTCAATTTGTATTCTTAATAAGTCAAGCGCCTTCTCTTGCGAGTCATCGTCCGGAGGAGCAGAATCTGAAAAATACTGGATTTCAGCATGGAGGTTCAAGCATGGATGTAGAGGGGGAAACATGAGTCAATTAATCAGATTCCTCTTTGGCTTAGGTGAATGGCAATGTACGGTCCATTTCATGCATAAGTGGACAGCACTGTATCATCCTAGGATGAAACCAAGGATTATCAGTACATCCCACATGGGATCCATCCTTACAGTGACCATAGGCAGCAAGTAAAACTCCATCCGTAACTCGGATGATGGTGGGGCAGGTACCTTCCCTGCACCTTGACGCTTTTTGTTGATGACATCTGTGTTGTCCAAAATGTCTTTCAAGAAATCATCGATGTAGGTGCAACTTTGCAGGCCAATGACTGAACAGGCGTCTCCTTCTTTAGCAAGGAGGAAGTCTAGCACTTGTAGATTCTGAAGCGTCATCATCCGAGTCTCCTGTAACTTTTAGTTCACCAGTTTCAAAACATGGGCAGTAGAGTTGGCAAGATTTGTGATATCATATACAAGATTACTTATCTGATATAGGGCCATCTCAACTCCCCAGCCAGGAATAATGCCTCCCAGCAAACTGGACCACCAGGTTTGTTGATGGAAGAAGTTGTCAGTCCCATTTTGTTTTTCTTCTACTTATTGTTTCAAACTGATTCATCTGCTGGTGGGTGTTCCATTCATCATCTACTTCAGGCATCTCATAGTGGGGGGTGAAAAGTGGTAAGGGCATTAGAATGATGGCAGAGTAAGCAGATAACACATGGGTCGGGGGCTTAGCTTGAATAAAGAAAACATTAGTAACAGGAGGAGGATTGGGAGTGCATAGTATTTTTGGTCTTTCTTCATCTTTCCAGCTTGTCTTGTTAATTACTGTAGCTACTGAATACAGGAAACGTATAAAGGTATTTCTGTCAGTGGCGGTAGGTTGGATAGGATAGGATTCCGTCAAGAAGGTATAAGTGGTCAGTCTCATGGCAATAGGTGCCTTCGGGTTTGGTGATTTCTGTACTATGTGCTTAATACTGCAATCTGTTACTGCAATCTGTATGGTTCATTTTGAAAAGGGAACAGACAAGCATCTCAAGGTAGCAATTTGCGGTTGACAGAATGGACGAGGTTATGGAATTATGCTATCTCGATGACTGGCATAAAAGTGTTGCAAGGATGACAATAAGGTCGAGAGTGATGTTTGGATACGCAATGTAAGTAGTTTAAATGAGTTTCAGCTGGGCAGCTGCATTCATAACTTCCAATGGTATTAGTACAGGTATCATACATACAGTCACATTGGAGTTTTAGCTGGTCTGAGTTATCACAGAAGGGTTGGTTACATTTGGGCGCATGTACTTGGGTTGGGCTTTCATCGGATGCCTGTATCAGGACTAACACTAGAACTGTGAGGGGGTTACAAACTTGCAATGTCCTTTTTAAACCCATGTTGAGCATCCTTCTACATTTACTGCAGTTTCAGTTGTCAGAAGAACTTGATAAGGACTTTTCCAGGGGGTCCCAATTTCCCACAATTAAAGTCTTTCAATAGTATGTAGTCACCAGGGTTAATGTCTTTAAACATTGGAGCTCTTTCTTCTTCCTTCCCTGGTATCTGATAAGCTTACTTGACTTCTTGATGATAAGATAGTACACTTGGATCGGCTCAGGCTTGAAGGGCCAAAGGGCCTGTTCCTGGGCTGTAAATTTTCTTTGTTCGTTCTTTGTTCTGAGACTGCCATGCTTTTGTTAGCTTAATAAGGTACCTGTGCATCTTTTCTGCCATGAAATGCACATCCACAGGGTGTTGGGCAGTTAATGGTGCAGACCAGGGAGTCCTCAAGGGCTTTCCATATATTAGTTCAGCTACCGAGAATCTTGTCTTTTTCTGTGTCATGGATCTCATATTAAAAAGGGCGATTTGGAGTACTTGCAGCCAATTAAGGCCTGCTTCTTCTACCAATTTGCTTAGCTGACATTTTAGGGTACCATTGGCTCTTTCTACAATTCCCACTGCTTGGGGATGGTTGGCACAATGGGATTTTTGATTCATATTCAAGCTCTTATAGTTCCTTGTTTAGCTCCACACAGAAGTGGGGGCCATTATCAGAAGAGACAGTTACTGGTATTCCAAATCTGGGTATGATTTCCTAAAACAGAATTTTACAAGTAGTTGTTGCTGTGCAGTCAGTACAGGGATAAGCTTCAATCCATTACTAAATACATCGATTATCACTAAACAATACTTATAACCATGGCATTTAGCTAACTATAAAATCTAACTGGATAGTATCAAAAGGTGCACTTGGCAAGGGAGTTTCACCTGGTGGATACTTTATTCCTTTCCCAGATTATACTTTTGATGAATTAGGCAATTTGCAGATACTTGTTTTGCTTTTTCTTGCTGGTGGGAATTCTACCAAGATTGGAGAATTCTGTCCACCATTCCCTCCATACCTACATGTGTATGCGTATGAACATAATCAACTAGAATAGGCAAAAGTGAGTAGGGCAGATGTCTGTCCAACCAGTGTAACCCAAAGCTTATTATAACTATTCACATAATAACCATGCTTCATCCGTCTTTATCTATTCCCATCAGAGGCGTCCCCCTGCTGGGTCCATATTTGCTCTCGGTCTGGCATGGTTGGGGTGTCAGAAGAGGAAATAGGAGGGTCTCTCTTTAGTTTCCTATTTGTCATTTGAGTATCCATGTCTTTTTGCTCAAGAGCTGCTTTCTTAGCAGCTGTGTCAACAGCGTTGTTGCCTTTAGTGACTTCGAAAACATCAGAGGAGTAAGCAGAACATTTGATAATTGCCAATTGACAGGGAAATTGAATAGCAATGAGATTAGCATCATAGGCAGCATTGAGTTTAAGGGTTCCTGATGAGTTAAGGAAGCCGCGCTGCTGCCAAAGTTGAACAAAATTATGGGCACATCCAAAGGCATAGTGGAAATCAATATAGATGTTAGCTGACTTTCTTTTAGTAAGTATATAGGCACTGGTGAGAGCAAGGAGTTCAGCTTGCTGGGTGGAACAGGGTGTGTTGACAGAATAAGCTTCTAGTGTCTGGGGAAAAAGTGACAATCGCATATCCTGACAAGCGTTTGCCTTCTGGAGAGATAGAAGAAGAACCACCGACATAAAGTGTAAGGTTTGGGTTAATAAGAGCCTGATCGGTAAGATAAAGACGTGGTTTAGTAACAAGGTAATTTATGAGAACACAATCATGGGGAGCATCAGGCAGTTTAAGATGTTCTCCCTGTAGGAATGTAACCGGGTTAATGTGAGAGCAGTATTTAAGGAGAGAAGCGTATTCTGAGCTGAGTACGTTTAGAGGTAAGCAAGAATATTGCAGAATGGAAGGTACAGACTTCTACATTTAGATGTAAAGTTCTATTAGAGGCAGCCAATCCCATAGTATGGATGGCTGGGAGAATCTGGGTGCAGTTTTAAAATAATCATGTAGAAACTACATGTCCTTACTACTTTAATGAATTAAATGTGGTACCAGTAGAATGCCACAGGCTGTCTGTAAATACTAATTAGGGGACAGAGTTGTAATTGTCAACCTGTACGGTGGCCTGATCCTTCCAAATGGAATCTTAAATTGTATTAGTTTGAATTTGACTTGCACTTCTGGTTGTTTTAAAGTTGAACTGAAATACTTTTTTTTGAAAAACTAGCAAGGTTTTGGTTCTTTCAGCAGTGCATCATTTTCTTTCACTGTCTGGTTAGAGTACGAACTGATATTAAAAGCAGCAGTGAGATTTGATCAAAATCTGTGGCCTTAAATTCACTCATCTGTGCAATTGCAAACTCCTAACACACGGTGACAAGTGATTCATTGGGGAAAGGGCATGGGTCTCAGCACATTGGTCCTCAGAGTAGGGAGGGGGGTTCAGGCGACTTTGTTTTATGAAGTGTGTTCGCCTTGGCTGTACTGTGGGTGAGTTTTGAGGAGGTCGGCTGACAGGAGGAGAGGCATTAAATATTTCCTTCTCCAAATCAGAATCCCATTCCTCATGCACAGATGGATCCGGATTCTTTATGGATCTTTGGGAGAGGGGAGGATGAGGTATAAGGAACAGTCTCTGTCTTTCGTCTGGTCCTGCCCTGGCTGCAGCCTGTTCTTATTCTTATTTCATTTTCATTGGGGCCCCTGACATTTCAGCATTTCTAAATCTTTGCTTTCCTTTTTTTTCTAGCCAATTCCAATTCTGCTTCTAAATCATATGCTTCACATTTACGTTTTAGTTCTGTCCAATTTAATTCAGATCCTTCCTCAGTTAATGAACTAATTCCCTATTTTAATACAGTTTTGTCTCCATGATGATTTGCATGGATTTTTCCTATTTTTCCCTAGCTACCTTTTTCTACACTGATATGACTTCTTTCTGCTTACTTCCCTTTTTTCCCCAAATCCTTTGTTCAATTTTAATGAGTAGAGTTAAATCATGTGTGCCTCCTAGAGACCAATCCTTGTCTTGTTGAGCAGCTGCAGCCGATATTCCCTTTAATTGTTTCTCATAGTTAGGATACAGACTTATTATTTCCATTTGAGGACATTTGTCTTTCATCTTATCTAGAGTTACACCCATATTTATCCTACCTACTTTAAATCTTCACAAAACTACTGATCTACAGGGGCACCAACCCCAATTCACCAATAGCATCACTGTTACAACATAACACTGATACCTATAAACTAAACTAACTAGGCTCTAATAACCTAGGAGAATAGGGTACTAGCTCTTCAAATGCTTTAGCAGGCTACTCTGATGTACTGCTACAAAGTGGCTTCCCTGTATACAAAAGTTTGCAAAAACATTGCATGTTCTTAATTAGACAGATAACAGTGAAAGAGTGCAGCAGGTCAGGCAGCATCAAAGGAGCAGGAGAATTGACATTTCGGGCATAAGCCCTTCTTCAGGAACCTATAAACTAAACTAACTAGGTTATAATAACCTAGGAGAATAGGGTAGCAGCTCTTCAAATGCTTTAGCAGGCTACTCCGATGTACTGCTTATGCCCGAAATGTCGATTCTCCTGCTCCTTTGATGCTGCCTGACCTGCTGCGTTTTTCCAGCAACACATTTTCAGCTCTGGTCTCCAGCATCTGCAGTCCTCACTTTCTCCTAGATAACAGTGAAAGACAATAATTCATAAGGAAGAAAGGTTAATTGACAGATCTGTGTGCACTTGACTGATCACTCCTACAGGCCTTGAACTAACCATCAGGTGGGAAAAACATATCCAGTTGAGTTAAGCATCTGCTGGCGAGCTAAGTTCCTATAAAGTACCAGTCTAAATTAAATGAAAGATGTCATAAGGTAACCTTGCACAGCTCGCATGGCTGATATCATTGTTTTACCAAATGGCTTATTAGCAAGGAGGGCAAACTTTTAACCATAAAATGGCTTCCCGACAGATTGTGTCAGAATCTCTTCGATGTTAGGTGTAGAGTAATTTTAAGCTGTGAGCAGATTCCTGCTTTTTATCTTAAGCACAGAATCATTCTGCACCTGAGGCAGAAATGTTACTGCACAGATGTATTTAAAATGATCAATTAGTCTCGAATTAGATGCCTTCTTTTCAAGTTTGCAATTCAAATTCAAATAAAACATAAGATCTGACTAGTTAAAATTGACAGTAGGGCAGTCTGTAAGGTCTAGGCAAAAGTGAGGACTGCAGATGCTGGAAACCAGAGTTTAGATCAGAGTGGTGCTGGAAAAGCACAGCAGGTCAGGCAGCATCTGAGGAGCAGGAAAATTGACGTTTCGGGCAAAAGCCCTTCATCAGGAATAGAAGTCTATGAAGGGCTTTTGTCCAAAACGTTGATTTTCCTGCTCCTCAGATGCTGCCTGACCTGCTGTGCTTTTCCAGCACCACTCTGATCTAAAGTCTGTAAGGTCTGCAGAGTGGTTGGCAAAAACAGCAAGTAAGTTAAAGCTTCATTAATATTACCTTTTGCAGAGTTTGTAATTAGTAACTGGTAATGGCTACTCAATATCATCATGGAGTCCCAAAATGCAGTTAAATGCAATCCATAAAAGATAAGCACGAAGAATTAAATTTCTCCAGGCCTCAGCACTAAAATGGTCTCTCCCTCTAGTGTCCTTTTGAACTCAAGTCATTAATTTCACAAGGGAACGGCTGTGAATGTTATCACTTGGTGTCCTGTTCGCACAGATTCACCAATGCTAAGGCAAATGTTCTTAATTGCCTTACAGCGTCCTGTTATCTCTTGGTACGACCAGATGTCCCTATCTTCTGCATTCCTTGAGATCCCCCCTTTTTCTGAGCCTTCCTGCCTGTCTATTTTCTGGTGCAGTAAATGTGTTCTATAATTCAACATTACATTTTAGTACATCTACAGCCTTAAAACATTTAAACTAAATTAAGGTTCGGTGATGGAGGAGGCCCAGGACCTATATGTCCTTGCAGGTGTGGGAGGGGAGTTAGTGTTCAGCCACATGACAATGGGGTTGCTTGGTGCGGGTATCTGAGAGATATTCTCTGAAATGATTCGCAAGTTGCTAACCTTGCTAGCCAGTCTCCTATGAGGAACCTTATCGAATCCCTTACTGAAGTCCTTATAGATCATGTCCACCGCTCTTCCCTCATCAATCCTCCTTGTTAATTCTTCAAAAAACTCGATCAAGTTCGTGAGACATGATTTTCCATGCATAAAACTATGCTGACTATCTGGAATCAATCATTGCTTTTCCAAATACATGTCCTCCTCCATCGCCAGGCTCACCAGTCTATAGTTCCCTGGCTTTTTCTTATCACATTTCTTAGGGTAGCACGGTGGCACAGTGGTTAGCACTGCTGCCTCACAGCGCCAGAGACCCGGGTTCAATTCCCACCTTGGAAACTGTGTGGAGTTTGCACATTCTCCCCGTGTCTGCATGGGTTTCCTCCGGGTGCTCCGCTTTCCTCCTATAGTCCAAAGATGTGCAGGTGAGGTGAATTGGCCATGCTAAATTGGTTGTAGTGTTAGGGGTTGCTCTTCGGAGGGACTTGTTGGGCCGAAGGGCCTGTTTCTGCGCTGTAAGTAATCTAATCTAATCTTATACAGTGACACCACGGGAGCTAACCTCCAATCTTCCAGCACCTCACCTGTGCCTATCAATGGTAGAAATATCTCAGCAAGGGGCCTAGCAATCACTTCCCTAGCTTCCCACAGGGTTCTACGGTACACCTGATCAGGTCCTGGTGATTTATCTACGTTTGTGCGTTTCAAGATATCCAGCACCACCTCCTCTCTAATATGGATATTTTTCAAGATGTCGCCATCTATTTACCCATATTGTAGAATTTACATGCCCTTCACCAAAGTAAGCACTGATGCAAAATACTCATTTAGTATCTCCCCTATCTCCTTGCTATTCTTTGAGGGGCCCTATTCTCTCCAGAATTACTCTTTTGTCCTTAATGTATTTATAAAAACCCTTCAAATACTCCTTAACCCTATTTACCAAAGCTATGTCATGTTTTCCTTTTTGCCCTCCTGATTTCCCTTTTAAGTATGTACTGTCTTTATACTCTGAGGATTCACTTGATCTCTTCTGTCTATTCCTGTCGTATGCTTCTGTCTTTTTTTAACCAAAACCTTAACTTTTCTAGTCACCCAACATTCCTTTTACCTACCAGCCTTTACTTTCACCCGAACAGAAATATACTGTCTCAGGACTCTCGTTATCTAATTTTTGAAGGCTTCACATTTTCCTGCCATCACTTTACCTGCAAACATCTATCACCAATCAGCTTTTGAAAGTTCTAGCCTAATACCGTCAAAATTAGCCTTCCTCCAATTTAGAACTTCAACTTTTAGATCCGAGAGTGTGGTGCTGGAAAAGCATGGCAGGTCAGGCAGCATCACAGGAGCAGGAAAAATCAACATTTTCAACAAAAGCCCTTCATCAGGATGATAAAGGGCTTTTGCCCGAAACGTCAATTTTCCTGCTCCTTGGATGCTGCCTGATCTGCTGTGCTTTTCCAGCACCACACTCTCAACTCTAATCTCCAGCATTGGCAATACTCACTTTCGCCTAACGTTTAGATTCAATCTATACTTTTCTATCACAATTTTAAAACAAATAGAATTATGATCGCTGGCCCCAAAGTGCTCCCCTACTGTCACCTCAGTCACCTGTCCTGCCTTATTTCCCAAGCGTAGGTCAAGTTTTGCACTTTCTCTAGCAGGAACATCCACACTGAATCAGAAAACTTTCTTGTACACGCTTAACAAATTCCTCTCCATCTAAACCCTTAACACTATGGCAGTCCCAGTTTCAACCCCAGGGCATCAATGTGGATTTCACCAGTTTCCTCATTTCCCCTTCCTCCACTTCATCCCAGTTCCAAACTTCCAGCTCAGCACTGTCCCCATGACTTGTCATACCTGCCTATCTTCCTTTCATCTCTCCACTCCACCCTCCTCCCTGACCTATCACCTCCATCCCCACCCCCATTCACCTATTGTACTCTATGCTACTTTCTCCCCACCCCACCCTCCTCTCATTTATCTCTCCCCCCTGCAGGCACTCTGCCTGTATTCCTGATGAAGGGCTTTTGTCCAAAATGTCAATTTTCCTGCTCTTCAGATGCTGCCTGAACTGCTGTGCTTTTCCAGCACCACTCTAATCTAGAATCTGGTTTCCAGCATCTGCAGTCATTGTTTTTACCCAGTCTATGTTTGGAAAGTTAAAGTCCCCGACCATAACTATCCTATTCTTCTTACAGATAGCTGAGCTCTCCTTGCAAATTTGTTTCTCAATTTCCCTCTGACTGTTAGGGGGTCTATAATATAATCCCAATAAGGTAATTATCCCTTTCTTATTTCTCAGTTCCACCCAAATAACTTCCCTGGATGTATTTCAGGGAATATCCTCCCTCAGTACAGCTGTAATGCTATCCCTTATCAAAAACACCACTTCCCCTCCCCTCTTGTCTCCCTTTCTCTCCTTCCTATAGCATTTGTATCCTGGAACATTAAGCAGCCAGTCCTGCCCATCCCTGAGACATGTTTCTGTAATTGCTATGATAACCCAGTCCCATGTTCCTAACCATGCCCTGAGTTCATCTGCCTTCCCTGTTAGGCCCCTAGCATTGAAATAAATGCAGTTTAATTTATTAGGCTACCTTGTCCCTGCCTGCCCTCACTGTTTGACTCGCTTCTGTTCTCAACTGTACCAGTCTCAGATTTATCTCTTTCCTCACTATTTCCCTGGGTCCCACCCCCACCTTACTAGTTTAAATCCTCCTGAGCAGCTCTAACAAATTTCCCTGCCAGTATATTAGTCCCCTTCCAATTTATGTGCAATCCGGCCTTGTTGTACTGGTCACTTCTACCCCAAAAGATATTCCAACAATCGAAAAATGTGAATCCATCTCCCAAACACCAGCTCCTCAGCCATGCATTCATCTATTCCTGTCCTCACTAGCTCGTAGCACCGGGAGTAATCCAGACGTTACTACTCTCGAGCACCTTCTTTTTAAATTCCTGCCTAACTCTCTGAAATCTCCCTTCAGAATCTTAACCTTTTCCCTTCCTATGTCATTAGTTTCAATGTGGACAATGACCTCTTGCTGGCCCCTCTCCCCCTTGATAGCATTCTGAAACAGCCTTGATCCTGGCATCAGGAAAGCAATACACCATGCTGATTTTTCACTTCTGATCACAGAAACGTCTGTCTGTACCTCGGACCAGAGAGCCCCTAACACAATTTATCTCTTGGAACCCGATGTATCCTTCATTGCATTAGAGCCAGTCTCAATACCAAAATCTTGGCTGTTCGTGCTATGTTCCCCTGTGAATCGATCACCCTCTACATTTTCCAAAACAGCATACTTGTTTGAAATAGGGATAGCCACGGAAGACCCCTGCACTAGCAGCCTACCTCTCTTACCTTTCCTGGAGTTAACCCATCTATGTGACTCTATCTGTGACTTTTCCCCCTTCCTCTAATTGCCATCCATCACATACCGTCGCTGTTGCAAATTCCTCATTGCCTCTGTCTCTCCAACCAATCCATTCGATCTGATCGGATTTGCAACCAACAGCATTTATTACAGATATAATCCACAGTAACAGGTAAACTCTCCTTAAACTCCCATATCTGATATATTGACAACTCACTACATTGACAGGTACAGACTGATAGCAACAGTCACTTAAGAAACTGACAGGTACAGATTGATAAATAACTCACATCTGACTATAAAACAATTGATAACCACACTCAAATGTTGACAGCACAGAAACTGAATACAACACTCGCATTCTCAAAGCTGAAACTGACCATAACAGAATAATACTAACACTCCTGGTTTCACGTATCAAAATGTACCTCTCAGTTTTTGATAATTATACACACACAGTCACGAAGCAGGAACTGACAGGGATAGATTAATAATTAAATTCACATTATTACTTAGATTAGATTACTTACAGTGTGGAAACAGGCCCTTCGGCCCAACAAGTCCACACCGACCCGCCGAAGCGTAACCCACCCATACCCCTACATTTACCCCTTTACCTAACACTACGGGCAATTTAGCATGGCCAATTCACCTGACTTGCACATCTTTGGACTGTGGGAGGAAACCGGAGCCCCCGGAGGAAACCCACGCAGACACGGGGAGAACGTGCAAACTCCACACAGTCAGTCGCCTGAGTCGGGAATTGAACCCGGGTCTCTGGCGCTGCGAGGCAGCAGTGCTAACCACTGTGCCACCGTGCCGCCCCATTATGACACAGCAGAAACTGACAGGAATACACTGACAGCTGCACTCATACGTTCACATAGCAGAAAATGACAGGCACAGATGGGTAATCACACTGACACAGAAGAAACGCAGAAAATGACAGGCACAGATGGGTAATCACACTGACACAGAAGAAACTGACAAGAACAGGTTGGCAACTATTTGCATATTAGAAACTGAGAGTTATGGATTGATACCTAAACTTTCACGTTCACACAGCAGGAACTGACCGGTACAGGTCAGTAGTGACTCTCACTACTTCACTCAGCAGAAGCTGGCAAGTACAGATTGATAATTGTACTCAGGTATTCATCTAGCAGAAGCTGATAGGGAAAGTTGAGAACTACAATCACTCATTCACAGAGCAGAAAGTTTATTATAACTGGATAACTAGACAGTCTTATTCATGTAACAGAAAGTATCAGGTACAGTTTGATAACTACGCTCCCAGTTTCACATTGCATAACCTGATGGGTACAGGTCAAGAATAAGACTCTCACATTCACACAGCAGAAACCACACTTTGTCTGCATTTATACATTTACTCCACAGAAATTGTCAATTACAGATTGATAAATACATGTTCATATTCGTATTGTAGAAACAGGTAGAGACTGATAATTATTCTTTCACATTCACATAACAGAAGCTGGCAGGGATAGGTCATGCTCCCGTTTTCACTTAGAGATGGAAAGTGATAGGGCAAGCTAATCCTCAAAAAACCTGAAACTCTGAACAGCACAGCACAGGTCACTCTGTAATCCAGACATCACAGTCAGTGAGACAACTAAATAAAATACTTATGAAGAAGAGATTGTCATGAGCTGAATAAAATAGTAGTTACAATTATAATTCTCAAAGGTACTGTGTTCAAAATAGCTGTAACTGACAATAGGTTGCTCTGAGTGAGTATAACTAACTTGTCAGCAATAAAAGATAAGAGCAAATCCAGATAAAATTGTCAATTTCGTGGATTTTTCAGAAAGTGACAAGCTCTGTGTTAATTATAGCTGGTACAGAGGACCAGAAACTGACATGCTGGGCTAGAAACACATCTCTGAGCTCCCATATCATCATAACAATGAGCAAAAGATAGAGATCCAACACCACAGTCATTTTCTGTGTCACAGAATCCAACTCGTCCATGCCGAACAGATATCCTAAGCCAATCTAGTCCCACCTGCCAGCACCCGGCCCATATCCCTCCAAGCCCTTCCTATTCATATACCTATCCAACTGCGTGGGTTTCCTCCGGGTGCTCCGGTTTCCTCCCACCATCCAAAAGATGTGCAGGGTCCAACTGCCTTTTAAATGTTGCAATTGTGCCAGCCTCCACCACTTCCTCTGGCAGTTCATTCCATACATGTGTACCACTCTCTACGTGGAAACGTTGCCCCTTAGGTCTCTTTAATATCTTTCCCCACTCACCCTGAATCTATGCCCTCTAGTTCTGGACTCCCCGACCGTGGGGAAAAGACTTTGCCTATTTACCCGATCCATGCCCCTCATAATTTTGTAAACCTCTATAAGGTCACCCCTCAGCCTCCAACGCTCCAGGGAAAACAGCCCCAACCTGTTCAGGCTCTCCCTATAGCTCAAATCCTCCAACCCTGACAACATCTTTGTAAAGCTTTTCAAGTTTCACAACATCTTTCCGATAGGAAGGAGACCAGAATTGCACGCAATATTTCAACAGTGGCCTAACCAATGTCCTGTACAGCCGCATCATGACTTCCCAACTCCTGTACTCAATACTCTGACCAATAAGGGAAGGCATATCAAATGCCTCCTTCACTATCCTATCTACCTGCGACTCCACTTTCAAGGAGCTATGAACCAGCCAGTACGCCATATGCCTTCCTCACAGCACTATTTACCTGGGTGGCAACTTTCAGAGATCTGTGTACATGGACACCAAGATCCCTCTGCTCATCTGAATCAAACTCCATCTGCCACTTCTCAGCCCATTGGCTCATCTGGTCAAGGTCCTGTTGTAATCTGAGGTACCCTCTTTGCTGTTCACTACAACTCCAATTTTGGTGTCATCTGCAAACTTACTAACTGTACCAGATTAAAAAAGAAATCTCCATCAGTCAGAATGAGAGGGTCAGAATCTACTGCTACTTTACATGTCATTGCAGATACTGAATCCCACACTGTTTCAGGTTCAGTGACCCTTCTTCAAACTTTCCCTAAGTGCCTTTGAACTGAATACTTTGTTCAGAGATGGGCTCATTTCCAATCTCAAACTGACCATCGATCCAACAGGGGGCAATTTATATCCCCTTGGAGACAGGCTCCTGTAATGGCAGGGCTTTGTCCCTTGCTCAAACCTTTTACTATGTGGGTATCGGGAATTCTGAATGTCCCAAAGCATTTTGCACTTCACCGCAACTTTATTGAAGGGTTGTCACTTGGAAACCACTGCAGCCAATTAACGCACAGCAAGCTCCCACAAGTAGGAAGGTGACAGTGCTACGGATTGGATGTGTGCGTATCACAATGATTGTTGATGGAAGGTCCTTTTACAGGACCCTGGGAGAACTCCATGGCTCTGCCCACTCTTCCCCAGATAATGGCGGTGGGATCGTTTACATCCACTCAAGAGGGCACCACTGTAATAATGGGAAGGGATGCAGATATTCAAAAAGCCAAACCTGTGCAATGAAAATTTTATTTTCTTCTCAAACACCCAATCAGATATCAGTGTGTAAACCTTTCATTGAAAAGCTACATTGAATACCAATGACCTACCAGGAGGCTGTCAACCTTTTGGTACTGACGTTCTATCCTTGATCAGTCATTGCTGCCTCATGATTATCTGATCTGCTGCGACCTTTGGCCTTTCCAACATCAAACAAGCTGTGAACAGTTTCACTGGCTGTATCAATCCTCCAGTCGGTGAGTTATTGCTGAAGACTGGCTAAATATTTGGAACATTCATAATATAGTCTACAGCCCAGGAACACTTTTTTTCCTTACCTTTTTATTGACCCTTCGATGGTGCAACACACTCACAGCGCTGAATAACAGTGTTTGCTGTCTATCCTCAGTTGCTCTTTCTGAGGGCAACTTAGTGTCATGGAACTGGAGTCACATGGAGCAATGTCCTGTATAATCTGTATCTCTGAAGATTTGAGGAAGTGAAGGGATTGCATTATACCAAGTCTAGATTCTAGGGCTGGGAATTTGCTGCCATGATGGAGAAAGTGATGGAGGAGGGTAATGTCACTAAGAATGCTCAATCGGGTGAAGATGGCTGCTGGTTGATTGAAGTGGGATGGGGGTGGGTGGGGGGAAGCGGGGGGAACATGAATGGACAAGATTAGGTTCCTCAGTAAGTGCTGAGTGATTCTCGGTGATTGTCACTGATAGGTCCGTTCAAATCCCAATGATGAAATCAGCTTCAATTCCACCAGCACTGCTGCTCCTTTCAAAGTGATATCTCCGAAAACAGCCCCTCCTCAATCAAGCTGGTTTTATTTCAAAATAGTGAATTCATCAGCAAGTTCCTTAGGAAATGAAACCTTCATCCATTTCTGGAGAAACTTAACCTGACAGCAGTATTCAAGTAATTAATTATACCAACATGAAAATAATGGCCATGCTCACTGCTGCATTGGAATATCACATAAAAGATGTCAGCTCACAGAGTGCAACAGTGCCTCAGTATGAAATCTCTGACAGTGCATCAGTCCCTCAGTACTTACCTTATATCAATGCGGCACTCCCTCATCACTGATCCTCCAACAGTGCATCACTTCCTCAGTTCTGATCCTCCAGTGTGGCACTCCCTCAGCACTGACCCTCAGACAGTGCGGTGCACCCTCAGCACTGGCCTTCCAACAGTGTGGCAGTGTCTCAGTGTTGCCATTATGACGGTGCGGCACTCCCTCTGGTGCAGCACTCCCTGAGCACTGACCCTACATCAATGCGGCACCCCCTCAGCACTGACCCTGTGACAGTGAGGCACTGCCTCAGCACTGACCTTCGGATGCTATGGCACTCCTTCAGTACTGATCCTCCAACAGTGCGGCACTGCCTCAGTTCTGACCCTTTGACAGAACGCCACTTCCTCATCACTGACCCTCCGACAGTCCCACGCTCCCTAGAATCATTTATTAAAATCCTTATTTCCTGTTTAACAGCAGTGTCTGCTGCCCATCCCAAATGCCCTTTCTGATGGCAATTAAGTGTCATCAAGGTGAGAGTAGAACTGGAGTCACATGGAGCAATGTCCTGTAAAATCTGCATCTCTTAGTCTGAGCAAGTGAAGGGGCTGCATTATTCCTCGTGCTGATTGCAGGCCTGGGAATTTGGGGCCACGCAGGAGAAAGTGACTGAGGAGGGTAATGTCACTAAGAAGGCTTGATCAGATGAAGGTGGCTGCTGGCTGACTGTGTAGGGGAGATGAATGAACAAGATGGGATTCTTTAGTAACTGCTGAGTGATTCTCAATCACTGTCACTGACAGTTTCCAATGGTTTCAAACACCAGTAAGTACATGAATACAGTTAGTCTATTGCTAACTCAGAATTCCAGACACAGCTTGCCACAATGTAGCATTCATATGTGTACAACAATCAAAACATTATTTGTGCACTACCCAGGCCCTGGTTCCCTTTGTGAAAGACACATCGGTTACGCAATGTGTCTTTCACAAAGGAACAAAATGGGTGGGAGTAATTTGGTAGTTTATAAACCCATAGAAAATGGAAAAAGGAGTCGGCCATTCGGTCCCTCATGCCTAAACCATCATTCAGTAGGATCATAGCTGATCTGACATTCCTGATGTCCACTTTCCTGCACTTTCCCTTGATTTCCCCAAGTAAGCAGGAATCTGTCTCCACCTTCAATATACACAAGCACTCTAGCCCCCACTCTCTGTGGCAAGGAATTACAAAGACTCACAACCCCTGAGGGAACGAATTCCTCTTCATCTCAGACTTAAATCTACATTCTTTTATCCTGAGACTGTGCCCTCTGAGCTTTACTGCCCACCGACACCCACAGCTACCTGGATTACACCTCTTCCCACCCTACCTCTTGCAAAAATACCATCCCATATTCCCAATTCCTCCGCCTCCGCCGTATCTGCTCCCAGGAGGACCAGTTCCACCACAGAACACAATCAGATGGCCTCCTTCTTTAGAGACCGCAATTTCCCTTCCCACGTGGTTAAAGATGCCCTCCAACGCATCTCGTCCAC
>NC_057759.1:3352356-3364699 GCF_004010195.1 Chiloscyllium plagiosum
CCATTGTACTCTACGCTACTTTCTCCCCACCCCCACCCTCCTCTAGCTTATCTCTCCACGCTTCAGGCTCTCTGCCTTTATTCCTGATGACGGGCTTTTGCCCGAAACGTCGATTTTGCTGCTCTTTGGATGCTGCCTGAACTGCTGTGCTCTTCCAGCACCACTAATCCAGAATCTGGTTTCCAGCATCTGCAGTCATTGTTTTTACCCCAAAGCAATTCCCTGACCAATTAAGGTTGTATAAAACTGAAACAATATCTGCCATGTGAAGGCAGTCAGCATCAGTGACTGCATTCTCAATTGCAATGCCTTTGCAAGGCACAATCCACTTGGTAAGCAATCAACACTCTCCTCTCCTGCAGAAGAAATATTGTTGGTTGTTTTTCAGAATTGCCCTCAAGAGTGCATGAGGATTGTCTTTGAGAATGTGTGAAACTTATTTGGATATACTGAAGCATTTTTGCTGTAGGAAATCAGTGGTGTTAATACCTGGGTTACAATACAAAGAAAAATCATAGAAACACAGAAGCTGGAGTACCCTTGACATTTGACCCCTCGAGGCAGCTTCACCATTCAATAGGATTGTGGCTGATCATCGAGCGCAATACCTTAATTCTGCACCCCGCTGCCCTGCCACCACTGCATCCCTTAGTCCCTTCGGGCACAAGAGTGATATCTACCCCATTCCTGTAAACACAATGCTTTGGCCTCAGCTACTTTCTGTGGCAGTGAATCCCCCAGGCTTGCCACTCTCTGAGCGAAGACATGGCTCCTCAGTTCTAAAAGATTTATCCCTTATCTGTAAACTTTAATTCCTGTTTCTGGAATCCTGTGGATCATTGGGAACATCTTACCTGCATCCAACTTGTCAAAGTCATGTTTGAATGTTTGTAGGTCTAAGACATTCCCCCACCCCACCGCAACTTCTCCTTTGTCTAAACTCCAGCAAATATAATCCGAACTGACTCAATCTCCTTCGTACGTCAGTCCTACCATTTCAGGAATTAATCTGATGAACCTTTGCTGCAACCCCTCGAGAACAAGAACATCCTTCCTCAGATAAGGAGACCAAGACTGTACTCAATCTTCCAACCGTGGCCTCAGCAATGCACTGTACAACTGCAGCAAGACATCCCTGCTCCTATAATCTAATCCTCTCACTATGAAGGCCAATATGCAGTATATTTACTGTCACCTGCATCTGGACCTGGGCAATGGGATGATTCTGGGCAGTGTTCCTGAACAAAAAGACCTAGGGGTGCGGGTGCATAGTTCCTTGAAAGTGGAGTTGTACGTTAACAGGGTGATAAAAAAAGGCATTGTGGGCAGCACGGTGGCACAGTGGTTAGCACTGCTGCCTCACAGCACCAGAGACCCGGGTTCAATTCCCGACTCAGGCGACTGAGTGTGTGGAGTTTGCACATTCTCCCCGTGTCTGCGTGGGTTTCCTCCGGGTGCTCCGGTTTCCTCCCACAATCCAAAGATGTGCAGGTCAGGTGAATTGGCCATGCTAAATTGCCCGTAGTGTTAGGTAAAGGGGTAAATGTAGGGGAATGGGTGGGTTGCGCTTCGGCGGGTCGGTGTGGACTTGTTGGGCCGAAGGGCCTGTTTCCACACTGTATGTAATCTAATCTAATCTAAATTTGCCACACTTAGGACATTGGTGAGGTCACTTTTAGAGTACTGTTTTCAATTCTGGTCTCCCTGCTATAGGAAGTATGTTGTTAAACCTGAAAGGGTTCAGAAAAGGTTGGCGTGGTTGGAGGGTTCGAGCTAGAGGGATGGGCTGAATAGACTGGAGTGTCAGAGGATAAGGGACGACAAAGAACAGGAACTAGCCCTTCGGCCCTACAAGCCTGTGTCAACACATTTGCTATTCCAACCTAAAACTGCCTCCACTAACAGGATACAATCCCTCTATTTCCATCCCATTTCACATATTCTTTAGCACCAGGATGACCTGCATAGAGTTTATAAAATCATGAGGGACATGGATAGGGTTAACAGCCAAAGTCTTTTTGCTAGAGTAGGGAGTCCGAAACTAGAGGGAAAAGATTGAAAGTGAGCGGGAAAATATTTAAAAAGCTACCTGAGGGGCAACCTTTTTATGCAGAGAGTAATGACTGTATGGGATGAGCTGCCAGACGAAGTGGTGGAGATGGTTGCAATTACGAAATTTAAAAAGCTTCTGGATGTGTACATGAATAGAAAGGATTTAGAGGGATATGGGCCAAATGCTAGTAAATAGGACTAGATCAGTTTGGGATATTTGGTCAGCGTGGATGAGTTGGATCAAAGGGTCTGTTTCTGTGATGTCTAACTCTCTGACTCTATCTGCATACTTACTTTCAATGACTGGCGTATAGGGGACATCCAAATCTGGTTTAACATCGCCCCTTCTCAGATTTCGATTTTGTTCTCCGTGTACTCAAGTACAGGAGTACAGTGAAAAGTGTTTAATGTCGCCACACAAGGCATCATCTTAGGTACAAGTAACTAGGTACAGAATCATAAGAACAGGGTAAAAAGAAAGAACAAAGTTAAAAGTTACAATAATTCTTTGTATTGAGTCAAAAAATTATGAAATAAAGTTAAAAGTCCAACATTCCAGTCTTTCGAATGTGCTTAGCCACCCTGGACTGCACTTGCTACAAGGGTCTGATCTCCTCCTCTTTGCCATGTTTTACCCACATAGTCTATTCCAGGAGAGCCCACACTGGGTCGCCCACACTGCTACTGAAGCAACTGCTGCTCCTGTTGTTCTACCCGGAGTATGGATTCAGACCTAATACATTGCTACAGCTATCTGACACCGACCATAGATGCTGTCTTCTACATCTATTGCAGAGACTCCCTGTTGTTGAAAGCCAATGTCAATGTTGCCACCTCGAGTCCTGAACTGGGCCCAATGATGTCGAAGACAACTCACACCAATGCCATAACTCAAAGCTTGGAGCTTGTGCTGATGCATTTTCATCTATTTTCTTCCTCTCTACTGCCGGTGACAAGGCCATCACTAAATTGTGGATATATCAGAAATGTTGAGATGTTGCCTCCAGTTGGAATGCTGCATGGTGCCCTCACATTAAAAAAACGATTCTGCCTATTGCATACTGCAGAATGAGATACAATTCTAAAAAAAAGCGCTGATCCCCACCCATCTGCCATAGCAATATGGTTTTGCTTTCTTGCAAGTTTTCTCTTATTATTTCCATTGAGCCAAGCAATTGCGACATCGCTTTCACGCATCTTGTTAAAAAAAACACTGCACTGACTATGTTGGAAGTTCTTTAGTAGATAAAACAAGATATAAAATGGGAAGTGTCGAAATAAGAAAGTAGTGTGCAGATTCTTGCAGAGTTTGTCAGTGCAATCCCCACACTCTGTGGGGAGAGAGATACTTGGAGAGGCTGCTAGCTTCAGGACTGTTTCTGTTCTGGGAAGAATTGACACCTATTCGTTTTTGTTGTGAGCTGTTATGCGCAAATATTAGCTGGATTCTTCTGTTCCATCTGTAAGTAACACATCAAATGGTTTATTAAGTGTCTAAATTCCAGTACAAATTCAGTGGGAAGCATTGTCAGATGATGTAGCATTTCTATAGATTTGCTGTATTCTGTTGTTGTTGAATTAGGGCTTTTTATTTTACACACAGGTTAAGAGTTAATGTTCATGATTGGAATTTTTTTTACTTTTAAATCTCACTGGAGAAACCCTTTTCTGAACAGTTTATGTTCAGCAACAAATCCTTGCAATTAATAATTGATATTTTCCCCCAATGGGACGATGTCTGAAAGGTGGTCAGGTACATTAAACCAGGGCTCAGCAGTTACATTGTTAAAGGAATGGTGAAATTTTGATGGATGTGTACTCCTTTTGTCAGTCTCTCTTAAACACTGGTGTCTTTACTGCAACATTGTTTAACATGGTGTTCAAACTTTAAGCAGAAAATGTCTTATCTGTATGTCTATCTATTCAGCTAATCTATCCTATCCAATCTATCTCTCTTCACAGACTCCAATTTACTTGGAGTGTACATGAAATAGCAGAGTTGCTAATGCAGCTTTTCTGGGCCAGGAGTTAAATAAAAACATGTTGAAGCTGTCATTTACAGAAACACCAAATCGTCCAATATTCTTACCGGACATGCTTGCTTCGATTTGGCTTGACACAGTCATTGCTAATCTTCAATCCCTCCCTGAGACAAAGGACAGCTCGGGTCTAATCTCACACATTAAGGATAGAAAGGGAGGCAAGAGGAGGGGGACTGGCGTGTTTGATAAGGGAAGGCATTACAGCTGTGCTGAGGGAGGATATTCCCAGAAATCATCCAGGGAAGTTATTTGGGTGGAACTGAGAAAAAAGAAAGGGATGATCATCTTTATTGGGATTGTATTATAAACCCCCTAATAGTCAGAGGGAAATTGAGATACAAACTGGTAAGGAGATCTCAGCTATCTGTAAGAATATTAGGGTGATTATGGTAGAGGATTTTAACTTTCCAAACATAGACTGGGACCGCCATAGTGTTAAGGGTTTAGATGCAGAGGAATTTAAGTGTGTACAAGAAAATTTTCTGATTCAGTATAACTACTGATAGATACCTACTAGAGAAGGTACAAAACTTAATCGGCTCTTGGGAAATAAGGCAGGGCGGGTGACTGAGGTGTCGGTGGGGAAGGCACGTTGGGGCCAGCGACCATAATTCTATTAGATTTAAAATAGTGATGGAAAAGACTAGACCAGGTCTAAAAGTTGAAGTTCTAAATTGGAGCAAGGCCAATTTTGACGGTATTATGCAAGAACATTCAAAAGTTGATTGGGGGCAGATGTTTGCAGGTAAAGGGACGGCTGAAAAATGGGAAGCCTTGAGAAGTGAGGTAATGAGAATCCAGAGGTAGGTATAGGGAATACTGGATCACTAAATAAATTGGGGGTTTTGTTAAGAAAAAGAAAGAAGCATATGTCAGGTATAGATAGGATAAATTGAGTGAATCCTTAGAGGAGTATAAAGGAAGTAGGAGTATACTTAAGAGGGAAATCAGGAGGGCGAAAAGGGGACATGCGTTAGCTTTGGCAAATAGAATTAAGGAGAATCCAAAGGATTTTTTACACATACATTAAAGACAAAAGGGTAACTCGCGAGAGAATAGTGTCCCTCAAAGATCAGCAAGGCGGTCTTTGTGTCGAGCTGCAGAAAATGGGGGAGATACTAAACTACTATTTTGCATCAGTATTTACTGTGGAAAAGGATTTGGAAGATATAGATTGTAGGGAAATAGATGGTGACACCTTGCAAAATATCCATATTAGGAGGAAGTGCTGGATGTCTTGAAACGCATAAAGGTTGATAAATCCCCAGGACCTGATCAGGTGTACCCTAGAACTCTGTGGGAAGACTGAAGGTTTGCTAACGTGGTGCCACTGTTTAAGGAGAGTGGTAAGGAAAAGCCAGGAAACTTTCGACCAGTGAGCCTGACCTCGGTGGTGGGCATGTTGTTGGAGAGAATCCTGAGGGACAGGATGTGCATGTGTTTGGAAAGGCAAGGAGTGATTAGGGATGGTCAACATGGCTTTGTGCGTGGGAACATGATTGAGTTTTTTTTTTGAAGAAGTAACAAAGAGGATTGAGGAGGGCAGAGCGGTAGATGTGATCTATATGGACTTCAGGAAGGCGTTCTACAAGGTTCCCCATGGGATACATTAGCAAGGTTGTATCTCTCAGAATACAGGGAAAACTAGCCATTTGGATACAGAACTGGTTCGAAGGTAGAAGACCAGAGGGTGGTGGTGGATGGTTGTTTTTAGGACTGGATACCTGTGACCAGTGGAGTGCCACAAGAATCAGTACTGGGCCCTCTACTTTTTGTCACTTACATAAATGATTTGGATGCGAGCATAAAAGGTACAGTTAGTAAGTTTGCAGATGACACCAAAATTGGAGGTGTGGTGGAAAGCGAAGAGGGTTACCTTAGATTACAACAGGATCTTGACCAGATGGGCCAATGGGCTGAGAAGTGGCAGATGGAGTTTAATTCAGATAAATGCGAGGAGCTGCATTTTGGGAAAGCAAATCTTAGCACGACTTATACACTTAATGGTAAGGTCCTGGGGAGTGTTGCTGAACAAAGAGACCTTGGAGTACAGCTCCTTGAAAGTGGAGTCACAGGTAGATAGGATAGTGAAGAAGGCATTTTGTATGCTTTCTTTTATTGGTCAGAGTATTGAGTACAGGAGTTGGGAGGTCATGTTGCAGCTGTGCAGGACATTGGTTAGGCTACCGTTGGAATATTGCGTGCGATTCTGGTCTCCTTCCTATCGGAAAGATGTTGTGAAACCTGAAACCTTATAGAGGTTTACAAAACTCTGAAGGGCATGGATAGGATAAATAGACAAAGTCTTTTCCCTGGGGTCAGGGAGTGCAGAGCTAGAGGGTATAGGTTTAGGGTGAGTGGGGAAAGATATAAAAGGGTGGTACACGTATGGAATGAGTTGCCAGAGGAAGTGGTGGAGGCTGGTACATTTGCAACATTTAAGAGACATTTGGATGGGTATATGAATAGGAAGGGTTTGGAGGAATATGGGCCAGGTGCTGGCAGGTGGGACTAGATTGGGTTGGGATAGCTGGTTGGCATGGACAGGTTGGACTGAAGGGTCTGTTTCCATGCTGTACATCTCTATGACTCTATTAAATTTTCATCACCACTGCATTAATTTAGAGAACAAACCTTTGAGCTAATAAGTCTATAAATTGCACATTTCCAAGCAGAGTTTCATGATTAGGGGAGAAAAGTAGTTCAAAATATTTCTGAGAATGATAAGAAACACGAAGGGCTGCTTTCGCAACAGAGAAACATAGGAACATGAGTGGGCTATTCAGCCCCTTGAACCTGCTGTTCTATTGAATGCATTTTACATATCCCATTCCCATAACCCAATTAACAATTGATACTCATTAATCTACCAGCCTCTACCTTAAACATACACAGAGATAGTTTGACCCAGACCCCTGTAGGTACAGAAATCTAAAGGATCACAAACCACTGAGCAAAACAAAATAAACTCTCTTCTCGGACCAAAGTCCCACTTGTTTCAAAATCCTGCCTGGCTCTAGTTACGTGTTGAAAAATGTGGTGCTGGAAAAACACAGCAGGCCAGGCAGCATCCGAGGAGCAGGAGAATCGACCTTCTTCAGGAATGAGGCTGGTGTGCCAAGTGGGCTGAAATAAAAGGGAGGGGATTTGGGGGAAGGGCGCTGGGAATACGATAGGTGGAAGGAGGTGAGAGTGATAGGCCGGAGAGGGGGTGGGGGTGGAGAGGTCGGGAAGAAGATTGCAGGTCAAGAGGACTCTAGTTACCTCTAAGTAGTAAAGATTAAACCTGTATCTACCATGTCCCTCCCTTTAAGGGTTGGGTTACTGTATTTTCAATGATATAATTGCTCATCTGTCCAATCTCTCAATAACACAGGCCCAGTTTGCCCACTTGCTCTTTATATGATATCGTCCCCAAACCAAGGAAAAGTTGCTGAATCTTCATGGTTCTTGCTCTACATGGAAATACCATCTTCCCTGAGATAAGAAGACCCAAACTGCACACAGTCCTGAAGGTACATCCTAACCAAAGTCTGATGTGTTTGAAACAAGACTTCACTGCTCCTGTGCTCAAATCCTGTTGGAATAAAGGCTCACATTCCATTAGCCTTCCTACAAATACATTCTGGCATTAAGCAAAGCATCAGAGATTTCTGCAGTAATGGTTCATCTGTAACCTGGATGACTTCAATTTGTATTTGGATTGGACAAAATGAACTAGTGGACTATTCTCATGAGTATGGGTGTATATGTGTGTTCTTGACATGTATTCATGTATAAGATGTGAGTGTTGCTGGCTGTCCAGTATTTACTGCTCAGCCCTAGTTGTCCTTGAGAAGGTGGTGGTGAGCTGCCTTCTTGAAGTTTGTGTGTGATTGAGAATGCCTTTGGCATGCTTGCCTTCATAGGTCAAAACATGGAGTGTAGGAGTTGGGGTGCCATCTGGTGGCTGTGCAGGACACTAGCGAGGCCACTTTCAGGAGATTGTGTACAATTCTCATCATCCTTCTACAGGAAGGATGTTGTTAAACTTGATGGTGCAGAAAAGATTTACAAGGATGTTATAGAGATATAGAGTCATACAACAGAGAAACATTTAGCCCACTATGTCCATGATGTCCAACAAACACCAGACTGCATTCAGGGTGGGTGCTCTAGTTTCCTTCCAGAGTTCAAACATGTGCAGTTTAGCTGGATTAGCCACGGTGAATTGCCCTGGAAAAATTCATCAACGTGCAGCCTAGATGGGTTAACTACGGTAAAGGTATGGTTATGGGGGTCACGTAGGGCCTATATCTGGGTGGGATCTCCTTACATATTTGCTCTCAATCTCCCACTGTCTGTTGGGGGAAGCCTGTAGTAGATGCCATTAAAGTGAGCTTGCCCTGTCTATTTCTCAGTTCTACCCATATAAACTCAGTGAATCATCCCTCAAGAATGTCCTTTCTCAGGACAGCTGTGATGTTCTCCCTAATCAAAAATGAACTCCCCCTGCTCTCTTGCCTCCCTTTATATCCTTCCTATAACATCTGTTCCCCGGAACATTGAGCTATAAGCCCTGTCCCTCTCACAGCCATGTTTCTGTAATAGCTGCAATATCCCAGTCCCATGTAACAATCCATGTCCTCAGTTCAGTTGCCTTACCTATCAGGCTTCCCACCTTGAAATAAATAGTTTAACGAAGATTTCCCTTGCTTCCTGCCATGCCTGTGTCTGTCCTGTCTAATATAAGGATTACCAACACTGCCTTTGCCTTTGAATTGCTGTAATTACCTTCTGTACTGACCGCAACCTTCTCTTTCTTTTCCACAATGCTTTGGATCCCACTTCCCTACCAGACCAGATTAAACCCTTCCGATTGGCTCGAGCAAATCTCTCGAGAAGATTGGTCCCCCTCTAGCTTGAATGCAACCTATCCCTCTTGTACAGGAGATCTAACTGAGACATATAAGACGCTGAAAAGATGATTGGCAAAGGAGTTGGAGAAAGAATGCTTCCTTATGTGGAACAATCTAAAACGAGAGGATCACTGTTTCAGGACAATGGGATGGGACAGATTGGAAACAGAGATGGTGAGGAATGGCTGAGCCTATTTTGCCCCAAGAACTGGATGGGGGGGAAGAGAGCTGACCTGAAGGGTCAGTTTCTGTGCTATCGGTGATGAGGAATTCCTTCTCTCCAAAAGGATTCAATCTGTGGAATTATTTACCACAGAAGGCTGTCGAGGCTGCGTCGTTGAGTGTATTGAAGGCTGAGATTTTTAATTAGGAGGGGGAAATGGAGGGTAATGGGGTGTGGTGGGTGAAGAAAGGTCCCAATGACTGATGACTGTGTCACACCTCAACCTCTCTCAGACCCTTTGGCTGTGCCCACTTCGCCGCCCACTTCCCTGCCATCAGCAGGATCAGACAAGCAGGAAACAGCAGATTGAGTCACTGACTGAATACACACATCGATCAGACAGGGCACTGTGATGGAGATCTTCTCTGCTTTCTTACTGCTCGGTACGTATCTCCAGCTTTTATTACTATTTTGGGGTGGGTGCAAGGAATAAATCTGTAATTCAGCTCCTGCCCTCCACTCAGTGTACAACGGGAATGTGAACAGAGGCACAATCCTATTGTGTACGGACAGCAGTGCACATGTGTGCTGGCATTTCCCAGACTGTTTAACAAATACACACACATACACACACGTGTACACGCTCTCTCACTCACACACACAGACTCTCACACTTACTCACACACACACTTTCCAACACTGTTGTTCTCTCACACAGCCACCTTCTTACATGCAATCCCACGATCTCTCACACTGTCTCACGCACAGTATATCTCTCTCACGTACACACTCTCTAACACCCTCTCTTACATGCATTTCTCACAATCTCTCACATTCTTCACGCACAGACTCTCTCTCTCTCTCTCTCTCTCTCTCAAACTCTCTCGTCCAAACACTCTCACAAACACAGCGTGCAGGAGAGAGAGATTGAAGTTGCGAGGGAGAGAGTGAAGGTGTGTGTGTATGAGAAAGAGAGGGTGCGGGGTGAAAAGGAGATTGAGGATGCAGGAGAGAGAGTGTGTCTGAGTGTGCGGGAGAGTACAGAGGGGGGACAGAGAGTGAGGGTGCAGGGGAGAAAGGGAGAGTGAGGATGTGGGGAAGAACCAGAGAAAGTGAAGGTGCAGGAGAGAGAGTGAGTGAGGGTGTGGGGAAGAGAGAGAGAGTAAGGAGGGGAGATAGAGAGAAAGAGGCTGCAGGAGAGAGAGCACAATTAAAGACAGGCAATAAATGCTGGTCTCGTCAGCAATGCCCAAATCCCATGCATGTATAAAGATAATGTGTGTGTTTGCGAGTACACGTGCTGGTGTACATGTAAATGAAAATGCATGATTGAATTGTAGAATTTGGAAAACAAAGACAAAAAATAGCGAATGAGTTTAAAATTGCAGGGAACATTAAAAACTGACTGTAAAAGATTCTGCAAACATGTGGAGAAAAGTATTTATGAAGATACTTGTAGGTCCATTGCAGTCTGAATCGAGGGGATATTATAATGGCAGAAGATTTGAATGCATAATTTGGTTATCTTCTCAAAAGAGGGAAATAAAACATCTCCCAGTAAATGTTAGATAACCAACATCTATTGAGAGGGAGGAACTGAAAGAAATCAGTAAGAGTAGGGAAATGGTGTTGGGGAAATTAGTGGGATTGAAGATTGGTAAGTCTTGAGGGACTCTTAATTGATATCTCAACATCCTTAAGAAAGTGGAACTGGATATAATGAGTTCATTGTTGATAATGCTTTAAGATTCTATAGACTTAAGAACAATTCCCACATATTGGAGGAGAGGTAATGTAATCCCTCTGTTTAAAAAGTAGGCGGCAGAGAGAGACAAAAAAAACAGAGTATTACAGACCAGATAGCTGAATCAGTTAGTAGGGGGATTTCTGGGACTACCTTTCAAAGGCATGATGACAGAACACTTAGAAAGCATTAAAAACGTTGGAAAGCCAGAATGGATTATGAGAGGCAGAAGAATCTTAATAAATCAAGTGTCATTTTCTGAGGGTCTAAGGATAAATAAGGGAGAAGCAGTACATGTAGCTTATTTGGCTTTTTCAGAAGACATTTGAGACGAGGTGTATGTGCAAAGTGAAAGGACAAGAGGCAAATCGAGACTAGTGGGATACTGTAGGAACTAATACATGGGCCCCAGCCACTCTCAATATATATTATGACCTGGATGAGGGAGCCAATTGTAATAGTTCCAAATTTGCTCATGACACAAAACTGGCCAGGATTGTGAGGAGGATGCAAAGGAAATTATTTAGACAATTTGAGTGGGTGGGCAAACACATAGCAGTTGCAGTACAACGTGACTAAAAGTGAAACAGATGTGGGGAAAATAGAAAGCGAGTATGATTGAAATGGTGACAAACTGGGAAGTGGGGATAGACAAAGGGGATAGACAAAGAATGGAGAGATAATTGTCAAGATTTGAAAGGAACCAAGTGAAATGAAGACAAAATGGGGAATGTGGGGGTGGCATGGTGGCTCAGTTTTTAGCACTGCTGCCTTATAGCACCAGGGACGCAGGTTTGATTCCACCTTCGGGCAACTGTCTGTGTGGAGTTTGCACATTCTGCCCATGTCTGTGTGGGTTTCCTCCCAGTGCTCCAGTTCCCTTCCAAAATCCAGTGATATGCAGGTTAAGATGAATTAGCCAAGGGGAATTACCCTTAGTGTCCAGGGATGTGTAGTCGAGGTAGGTTCGCCATGCCAAGTGCAGGGTTAATTTAGGGAGATGGGTCTGTGTGGGATGCTGTTTGGAAGGTTGGTGTGGGCTCATTGGGCTGAATGAACTATTTCCACATTGTAAAGATTCTATGGATATGGCTTTGAGATACAGGATCGGCTGTAATCCTACTCAATAGTGCAGCAGGCTTGAGGGTCCGAATGGATGCTTTGAACCCAATCACATTAGTAATTGATGTGTCTTTTTAATGCATTCACAGTATGTAGGCATTGTTGGTTGGGCCCAGCATTAGTTGCAGATTTTTATAAATTCAGCATTCGCTCTCTGCCCATACTGGGAATTAAATGCAGGTCCTGAGAACATCTCTCTCCCTGTGTGTCTCTCTGAATCTGTTGGTGTTTCCCTCTCTCTCTGTCCCATCTCACTTCTCCATCTCTCCATCTTCTCATCTCTCTCTTTCTCTCCCCCTTCCATTTTTTGTCCCACATTCAC
>NC_057759.1:3364832-3384500 GCF_004010195.1 Chiloscyllium plagiosum
TCTCGCAGTGTCTCTATCGATCCCCCACACCCTTCCATCTCTCTCTTCCTCCTTCTTTCTCTCTCTCCCTCTGTGTTTCTCTGTAATTGTCCTTGCTTCTCTCTTTATTTACCCTTCTTCTGTCCCTGTCTCTCTCCCTTTCTCCATCTCCCTCACTCTACATTCCTTGCTGTTTATCCCTTCCATCTCTCTATCTGTTTCTCTCTCTCCACCTCTCACTCGTATATAAGCACACTTTTCCTCTCTCACATAGACCCCTCTCTCTCAGGCGTGAGTGGGTACTGTAGATGCTTGAGATTCGAGTCAAGATTAGAGTGGTGCTGGACAGGCAGCATCCGAGGAGCAGGAAAATCAACATTTCGGGCAAAAGCCCTTCATCAGGAATCAACTCCTTTCTCTCTCACACAAACAGACTCCTGTCTCTCTCATACACATACACATACACAGACACCTCCCTCTCTCTTTCTCGCTCTCTCACACAAACACACACATGCGCGCTCTTACAGGCACATGACCCCACCCCCTTATGTACACTGCTTCACACACATATACACTCTCACTCTGTCTCGCTCTCTAACGCACACACACTCATACACTGTTTCTCATGCACACACAATTTTTCTCAAACACACAAAAATGCACGTGACCTCAACAAATGAGTCTGATTATATATCAGCGCTAAGCAAATTAAAGCAAGGGCCCTCATGTCAAAGCATAGGATCACAGCAGGCCATTCGGCCCATTGAGTCTGCTCTGCCATTCGATGAGGTCATGGCTGATCCGATCACCCTCAACTCCACTTTCCATAAAACTTATTGATCGTGTCTCATTGTGTATTTTCAGAGCAAGTGATGATTCTACAAATACGAGAAGGTATGTTAAGATCCAGTGTGCCTTCCTTTCATGTTGAAGAACCCCACAGTGTCTGCACTAGCGTCAGTGCTTACATTATGGAAAACAAAGTCTTGCAGGTTTGGGAGATCTGAAACAAACACAAAGTGTTAGATAAGCTCAGCAGGTCTGGCAGCATCTGTGCACTGAGAGGGAAAGAGAAAAACACAGTTAACATTTTGTGTCCATCATATTCCTGATTTAGAGTCATTGAGCTGTACGACACAGAAACAGACCCTTCGGTTCAACTCGTCCACAGTGACCATAGAACATCACAGCGTAGCAGAGGCCCTTCGACCCCTCGAGGTTGCACCGACCTGTGGAACAACTCTTAAGCCCACATATCTTACACGATTCCATTTTCATCCATATGTTTATGCAATGACCATTTAAATACCCTTAAAGTTGGTGACTCTGCTACTGTTGCAGGCAGTGCATTCCATGGCCCATACTGCTCTGAATAAAGAAACTACCTCTGACATTGGTCCCTCTATCTATGATCACTCAGTTTGAAGCCATGCCCCCTTGTGCTAGCCATTGCCATTTGAGGAAAAAGGCTCTCACTGTCCACCCTGTCTAACCTTCTGATTATCATGTATGCCTCAATTAAGTTATTTTTCGACCTACTTCTCTCTAATGAAAACAGTCTCAAGTCCCTCAGCCTTTCCCCAGAAGACCTGACCTCCATATCAGGCAACATTCAATAAATCTCTTCAGAACCCCTTCCAAAATTTCCACATCCTTCCTATAATGCGGTTACCAGAACTGAACACAATCCTCCAAATGCGGCCACTCCAGTAGTTCATACAACTGCAGCATGACCTCATGGCTCCAAAACTCGATCCCTTTACTAACACACCGAATGCCTTCTTAACGGCCCTATCAACCTGGGTGACAACTTTCAGGGATCTATGCACATGGAAACCAAGATCTCTCTGCTTATTCACACTATCAAGAATCTTAGCATTAGCCCAGTACTCTTTTTATTCTTGTTGCTCCTTCCAAAGTGAATCACCTCACACTTTTCTGCATTAAACTCTATTTGCCACCTTTTAAGCCCAGCTCTGCACCTTATCTATACCCCTCTGTAACTGCAACATCATTCAGAACTATCCATAACTCCACTGACCTTAATGTCATCCGCAAATTTACTAACTCATCCTTCTATGACCTGATCCAGGTCATTTATAAAAATGGCAAACAGCAGTGGTCCCAAAGCTGATCCTTGCATTACACCACTAGTGTAATGAACATTTTCCATCAACCACCACCCCCATTTTCTTTCAGGTAACCAGTATCTAATCCAATCTGCTAAATTATCCTTAATCCCATGCCTCTGTGTTTTGTGCGGTCATTTATAAAAATGGCAAACAGCAGTGGTCCCAAAGCTGATCCTTGCATTACACCACTAGTAACTGAACTCCAGGATGAACATTTTCCATCAACCACCACCCTCATTTTCTTTCAGGTAACCAGTATCTAATCCAATCTGCTAAATTAATTATCCTTAATCCCATGCCTCTGTGTTTTGTGCAATAGTCCACCATGGAGAAGCTTATGAAATGCCTTACTGAAATGCATATACACCACATCAGCCACTTTATCCTCATCCATCTCTTTGGTCATCTTCTCAAAGAACTCAATAAGGTTTGGGAGGCATGACCTACCCTTCACAAAACCATGTTGACTACCCCTTATCAATGTATTGCTCTCCAGATGATTGTCACTCATATTTCTTATAATCTTTTGCAAAACTTTACACAAAACCGATGAAAGGCTCACTGGTCTATAATTGCCAGGCTTGTCTCTACTCCCCTTCTTGAACAAGAGGACAACATTTGCTACTCTCCAGATATCCTAAATTAATCTATCCCATTTGCCACAATCAGGCCAATATCCTTCTAAACCTGTGCTATTCATAAACCCATCCAGATGCCTTGTATATCTTGCAATTGTACCTATCTTCACCACTTCCTCTGGCAGCTTATTCCATACATACACCACACTCTGCATGAAAAAGGTCCCCCTGAGGTCCCTTTTAAAATTTTCCCCCCTCACTTTAAACCTATGCCTTCTTGTTTTGTACTCCCCTACACTGGGGATAACACCTTGACTATTCACACTTTCTATGCTCCTTATGATTTTATGAACCTCTGTCATGTCACCCTTCAGCCTCCAACATTCCAAGGAAAATAGTCCCAGCTCATTCAATCTCCCCGCACAGCTCACACCCTCCAACCCTGGCAACATCCTTGTTAATCTTTTCTCAAACTTCACAACATCTTGCAGCTATCAATGTGGCTGAGTACATGTCCTGTATAGCCATGACATGACCTCCCAACTCCTATATTCAATGCATTTACGATTAAAAGCAAGCGTACCAAATACCTTCTTCATCTTGTCCCCCAACTGCAATGCTATCTTCAATGAACTACGAACCTGCATTCCAAGGTCTCTTTGTCTGACAACACTCCCAGAACCCTGCCATCACGTGTGTAAGTCCTGCCCTAATTTGCGTTATGAAAAACCTCACATTTATCTAAATTTAACTCCATCTGCCACTCTTCAGCCTATCTGATCAAAGTCCCGTTGTACTCTGAGACAACTTCCTTCACTGTCCACTTTGCCATCAACTGTGTTGTTGTGTGCTATTTTATAAACTATACCTCCTATATTCACATCCAAATTATTTAAATAAGGAAAAGCAGTGGATGCAGCACCGATCCTTGTGGCACCATGCTGATCTCAAGCCTTCTCTCTGAAAAGCAACCCACCACCTTCTGTCTCCTACCTTCCTGCCAATTGAGTGTCCAATGGCTGGCTCTCCCTATATTCTGTGATCTAACCTTGCTCAACAGTCTATTATGCAGATCTTGTCAAACACCTTGCTGAAGTCCAGATAAACCATATTCACCACTCTATCTTTACCAATCCTTTTTTACTCTCTTCTCCAAAAATTCAATCAAGATATTGAGATACAATTTACCCCGCACAAAACCATGCTGCCTGTCACTGCACCTTGTTGATAGCGGACAGGCTTTGGGGAGTCCAAAGGTGAGTTACTCACTGCAGGCTTCCCAGCCTCTGACCTGCTCTTGTAGCTATTGTATTTACGTGGTGAGTCCAATCCAGTTTCTGGCCAATGGCATACCCAGGATATTAATTGTGGGGGATTTAGTGATGATATTAATACTGAAAGTCAAGGGCCGTTGGTTAGATTCTCTCTTGACGGTCATCGGTATGATGTTGCTAATGGGTGATTCAGTGATGCTAACACCAATTAGATTTGCTTTTAATGATAGCAACCCAAATGTTATTGTGGAGCAGGGAGGATGGGTGGCAATGGTTATGATCTCTCAACATAGCCTCCAGAATGTTGATAATGGAGAAAATGAAGGGGATAATTGTTAAATTTTCCCTCAATAGTAACTTCAGCATGTGGATAGTGGGGACTTTAGTGATAATAACACAGTAGAACACCAAAGGGAGATGGTTCAATTCTCTCTCAATGGTAAACCACCCCCCCACCCCCACCCCCAATATTGATAGTGTGACGGATTCAGTCATGGTAATATCTTTGAAAGTGAAGGGGCTGGTGAGATTCTCTCTCACTGGTAACCCCTATATATTGATAGTGAGGTGAGATGGTAACACCATTGAATGTCAAGGGGTGATGGTTTGATTCTCTCTTATTGGAGATAGTCGTTGCCTGGAATTTGTGAGGTGGGAATGTTACTTACCACTCATCAGCCTAAGCCAACTTGAGTTGTCTGAGTGGCAAGCTACTGCAGCAATCAAATCTTAGTGCTTCCCATTGTGGCTGTGTATGTTTTTCTATGGATTAGATTCCTCAGTGGAGACTGGAGCACCCTGTACTAACGATGGAGCCAATGTGGGACAGATTCTTAGCAGGCGACCAGATCACTCTTAGCTGCGATGCCGGTCGGGAACTTCATTCGACGATCTATAACTGGATCATAAACAAAATTACCAAAGAGTTCAGGAAGAAGACTTACATCATTGAGGCTGTAGAAAGGAGGATAATGGGGAGTACAGATGCCAATATTCCACAACGGCACATTAAAAAACCCTACAGTAACAGCATTCTCGTGAGAGTATCCTGTGAGTTTGGGTGTGTTTCTAATAATTCCCAAAGATAGGCAGGGGTAGGAATAGTAAGGATATTGGTCTTCTCATGGGTTAGGATCAGTGCAGCTGTGATGCGCAAAGGTTTGCGGGTCTTCACTGAATCGATTGACGGTGCCTTCCACACCCCCACCCCCCACCCCCCAAACTTTCTCAGGCATTGCTGCCACATTGTGAGCCACATGCCCTTGAAATGGGCAGCTTGTCCACTTGAAAGTTGGTGGCAATTGGATCTGGAAAGGGAAAGGGAAGTGCTAAGAACAGACAGCAGTCTCCCAGAAGGACTCTTCTGATGATGGGAAGTGGGTGGGTGGCATGGTTTCGACAGACACCATCTCATGTGCAGATCTCACTGAGCCTGGATCACTGTTACCCAGCGGCTCTTGTAGGGAAGCGGGGGGATTCAAATTCACCCTTTTGGTTGTCACCCTGGTCCACTTGATTGCTAATCTGTGATACGACCGGTACATATGACCCCGCCCCTTATGTTCATATATAGTTCGTTATTAAAGCCGTTAAAATGGGGAACGGGACTGAGACTATACCATTGAATGACAGAGCTCTCTCGAAGGGCCGAATGGCCTACTCCTGCCCCTATTTTCATATTTCTATCATCGTCACCCAACTCTTCAGCCTTCGACTTAACTGGCTCCTTCTTTCCATTTCTGTCTTTTCAATGTCATGTTTCATCCACGAGTCTGTTTGTGTGACAGTCTCGCGATTTTGAGGGCGTGAGTGTTTTATTATATATTTTACACCTCTGAGAATTTTAAGTTTCTATATCAAACTGCCCTGGCTTGGAGGCTTTACAAATTAAAAGAAAAACAAGAAGAAAACATCCTGCTGGTGCACTCCCAGAGGGAAAATGATCTGAACTGAAATAATCTCTTGCTAAGAGAAAACCAGCTCCCTTTTAAAACCAGATTCCTGGTTATTTCCCAATTTAAGTCAAAACAAAGCTCACAGTTTAATGCAGATACCGTGTCTGTTACAGACTGAAAAGCATCATACTCCACTAAAGCCCGAGCGATGAAGTTTCTCATCCATGGAATCTTGCCTGTAAACCGCCTCTGTGTTCCCCTAAACCCCGCCCCATTCCCCATTATGTTGTTATAACATGGTGCCAACAAGTGTACACAGTACTCCAGTTGATGTTTAACTGGTGTCTTGTACATATTCAAAATCACTGCCCTGCTGTCAGACTCTACAACTCTATTAATAAAGCCAAAGGCATTGTGTTTTATTAACTGCTCTCCCCATGTCGTTCCACCTTCACTGATTTGTGGGCATGCGCCCCAGCTCCCTCTGCTCCTACACCCCTCTGTAGAATTGTATCCCCCTACTTTGTATTGTCATTCAATGTTCTTCCCACCAAAGTCCCGCACCTCACAATTCTCTTTACATTGAATTGCATCTGCCACCGCTCTGCCCATGCCACCTACTTGTCAATGTCCTATTGGATTTCCGCACTATTTCTCCTTACAGTTTACGATTCTCCTGGGATTTTATGCAATCTGTAAAGTTGGAAATGCTGCCCCTGCACAACAAGATCCAGATCATCAATTATGCATTTCGGGAAAAGAGGAGCCACTACTTCAACTACAAGCCTACCTCTGGCCTGAAAAAGTGATTGGGTCAGTGGGCTGAGGAGTGGGAGAAGGAGTTTAATTTGGATAAATGTGATGTGTTACTTTTTGGTAAAACAAACAAAGGCAGAGCTTCTACAATTAAAAGGGCCTTGGGTAGTGTATTGAATAGAGAGACTTGGGATTCAGGAGCACAATTCTTTCAAATTTGCATCACAGGAAGACAGGATGGTTAAGAGGGCATTTAGCATGTTTGTCTTCATTGCTCAGACCATTGAATATAGGGATTGGATGTCATGTTGAGGTTGTACAGTATGTTGGTGAGGCCTCTTCCGGAGTCCTGTGTCCAGTTCTGGCTGCCCTGTTAAAGGAAAGTTGTTATTACGCAGAAGGGGGTTCAGAAAGGATTTACCAGAATATTGCTGGGAATGGAGGGTTTGAGTTATAAAAAGATGTTGGATTGGCTGGAGTGCACGAGGTAGAAGGGTGATCTTAGAGGTTTTTAAAATCATGAGAGGATGGCAGGTATCTTTTTTCCCGAGGGTGGGGGATCCCAAGACAAGTGGGCATATTTTTAAGATAAGAGTAGAAAGATTTAAGAAGGACACGAAAGACAATTGATTTTACACAGCGTGGTTCATGTGTGGAATGAATTTTCAGAGGAAGTGATGGATGTGGGTACAGTTGTAAAGTTTGAAAAACATTTGGCTAAGTGCATGAATTAAAAAAAAAATGTTTGCAGGGATCTGAGCCAAGCTCAGGCAGATGGGGCTAGTTTAGTTTGGGATTATGATCATCTTGGACTTGTTGGACCAAAACGTCCATTTCTGTGTTGTATGAACCTATGCGTTGATGACTCTATGACGCTAAATCTGATGCATTCTTTTCATCCTTTTGTAATCCCCCACCCACTTGACAGTTTCTCTTCCACAGTCAATGCAGGACATTAAGAAATGGTTCTCCTTTCCAAACATTAACAGCACAGAAAGAATAGTTGATCTCAGCAGTATCTGTTCCGTACGTAGCAGGCACTAACTGCTATATAAGCAGAGCAGTGACTTGTGACACTTGCATTCTCAAATTCTTGAGCTGTGGGATCAGAATTAGGCCATTCAGCCCATTGCATCTACTCCAGTGTTACATGATATCGCAATCCGTCTGATCATCCACAACTCTACTCTCCCCAGTCACCCTCGACTCCCCTTCCCAATTAAAATTTTCAGCCTTGGATACACTCAATGATCCAGCTTCAACAGCCCTGTGCGGCAAAGAATTCCACAGACTCACTATCCACGGACAGAAGGAGTTCCTTCTTATCTCCAACTCACAGGCTGCCCGCCACACACCCTTATTCTGAGACAAAGCCCCTCTTGTCTCAAGCTCTCCGAACAAGGGGAAACAACCTCTTCTGCATCAATGCTGTAAAAGCCTTGAAGAATATTCCATAAGGTCGCCTCCTTCTTGTAAACTCCAGTGTGAACAGGCCCAACTTACTCAATTTCTCCCTCATTAGACAGTCCCTCCCTACCCATCTCAGCTGAGTGAACCTTCTGTGGACTGCCTCCAATGCTGGTCTAACCATCCTTAGATATGGGGCCCAAACTGTTCACTGGATCCTAACTAATGCATTGGCTGTATAGCTTTAGGAAAACTTCCCACCTTTTATAGCCAATTTCCTTTTGAAATAAAAACAATTTGTGTTCCCTGAAACCCACTGTATTTGCATGCTAGCGTTTTTTGTGATTCACAAACAAGGACTCCTCAAATCCCTCTGATCCATAGCTTTCTGCAGTCTTTCTCCATTTAAATAATACCCAGCTCCTCTATCTTTTCTGTCACTTGGAAGCACTGTTCCTGAGAATTACAAATTATTTTTGCCTGTATTTTGGATAGCGGGATGAAATGGGGAAAAGACACTGCGAAAGCAAAACTCTGTTCCCATTTTGGAAGTTTGTTTTATAATCATAAGTGGAAGGGTTGGTTACACAGCTGCTTGTTGAAGCACGAGGGAATGTCGTGTTGGATGATGAGCTGGAGTCAGGGGGCTTGTATGAGTAGAGACTTTGCTGGCAGCAAGCAGCTGATTGATCTGGTTGGTTCTTATGCCCTGTTATTAATTCAAGTCATTTCTTTCTTGACAGCTCATGATTCACTTATAAGTATTGAATCTTAGCCAGCAGGTCTGTGGTAAGAACAGACACTGAAGTTGAGTTATCAATTCCCGTTCCGTGCGCAAGATGAATTCCTTTACACATTTTATCGGGAAGGCTATGTTGTGGCTGAGATCCAGACAAGAAATAAAAGTGTTTCTTTTGAAAAGCAATGGGTTACGTTTGAGAATGCAGGACGGATGGTATCGATGCCAAATGCAGCTTGTTAAGTATCCCAATGGTCCTGTATATGTCAGCTTACAAACATGTGGATGTGCGAGGTACGTTTCACTTTAGAATATAAGGGTTAGAAGCAGAACGAGGCCATTCAGTCCCTCCAAAACCTGCTTCCCCCATTCCGTACGATTGTGGCTGATCATATCTCAGCCTCATCTCCACTTCCCTGCCCCCACTCTCTTTAACCCGTCATGATGACTTGGAACGATGGCCAATGTTGAACCCTCAACATGTCGCTGACACTCAAAATTCCGACATCAGGCTGACTGGTCTATAATTCCAAATGGATGTAGTCTATATGGACTTTAGTGAGGCCTTTGACAAGTTCCTGCATGGCAGACTAGTCACAAAGGTTATGATTCTGTGAGAGTAAGCCTTATTGGATTCAAATTGGCTCAGTTCTAGGAAGCAGAGAGTGATGTTTGAAGGTTGTTTCTCAGACTGGAGGCCTGTGACTTGTGGTGTGCCACAGGATTCAGTGCTGGGACATGTGTTATTTGTTATTTACATAAATGATCTGGCTATAAATATACAAGGCATGATTAATAATTTGGCGGATGATACAAAATTAGAGGTACGGTTGACAGCAAGAAAGTTTATCAAAATTACAAAGGGATCTTGATCAGATGGGGAAGTAGCCTGAAGATCGGCACAATCAAAAATCCTTCTGCCTCCTCCTCAAATTTATTACATGTTCTGGCATCTCCCGGAACCTCTGGGGAGGGCGGAGTGGTGAATTTCTACAGATTCACGCCTCCCTTCCCTGACTCCCAACTTTCAGAAAAGGGAACCCTCCTTATCTCTGCTTTCAGTCTGCTCAGTCCCTTATCCTGAAATAATGACCTCTCGTTCTCGATTGTCTCACAGGAGGAAACATCCTCTCTCCAGTTTATGGAAAGGGACATGGATTTGTAATTAGTTGTTGCCTAGTATTCACTATTAGAGTTCGGAAAATAAGTTATTATTTTTCTTTAAATAGTAGAAATTAGGAGTTCTCTGTCACACACTCACATTTTAACAGATCACGAGCTGAGGTGAGCTTTTCTGGGTGTATGTTTTTAATTAACAGAGGATTTCGTTGGGTCAGAGGGCCTTTTCCATGCTGTATTACTGTATGACTCTACTTCCCTTTTTAAATAGCAAGGTTACATCAGCAAACGTCTTATCTGTACGAACTGCCCCACAGTCTGTTGGATCCTTGAACACTGTCACCAATGCAACCATAAATTCTATGGCCACTTCCTTAACCACTCTGCGATTGTAGATTGTCAGGCCCTGAGGATCGATCTCCCTCTAATCTCATCAATTTCCCTAGCAATATTCCTTTATTTCCTCCCGCTCAACTTCTGTGTTCCCCATCACTTCCAGCACATTTTTCATCTCCTCCTGTATGAAGACAGAAGTGAAGCATAAATTCAGTTCATTAGCCATTTCTTTGTTCCTCATTGTTAATTCTCTTGTTTCCGAGTGCAATGGACTTACATTAATTTACAGCAATACTTTTCTCTTTACATATTTTCAGAAGCTTTTGCAGTCAGTTCTTATGTTCTCAGCAAGCCTACACTAATACTCTAGTTTCCTCTTCTCATGCAATCTTTTTGTCCTCCTTCAGTGACTTCTGAACTGTTCCTCATCCTCAAGGCTTTCTTGTTCATTTGAAAGCCTTTTCTTTGCATCTAATGCTAACAGAAACTTCCCTTGTAAGCCATAGTTTGGCCACTGTTCTCATTTCACTTAAATCAGATTGGAATAAATAATTTTAGTAGTTGACCCATTTGCTATTTGAATGCTCGCCACTGCCTACCCACTCTCATTCTTTTCAGTAACATTTCCCATTCCATCATAGCCTACTCACGCTTCATACTACCATAGTTTACCTGATTAACATTCAGAAACCTAGCCTCAGAATCACACTCTCCATTCTAACGAAAAATTCTATCATGCTATGAATGACCAAGGGATCTCTCACAAGTGCACTATCAATCATTCCAATAAAAAGCTATCTAAATACATAACGGCGGCACGGTGGCACTGCAGCCTCACAGCGCCAGAGACCCGGGTTCAATTCCTGCCTCAGAAGACTGTCTGTCTGTGTGGAGTTTTCACATTCTCCCTGTGTCTGCGTGGGTTTCCTCTGGGTGCTCCTGTTTCCTCTCACCATCCAAAAATGTGCAGGTTAGGTGAATTGGCCATGCTAAATTGCCTGTAGTGTTAGATTTCCACAAGTGAATTTAAAAACAAATAATAAAACACCTATGTGGGAATGTGCTTTGTGAGGATGTGGACAGGCTGAACAAGTGGCAGAAGGGCCTGTTTCCACACTGTAATCTAATCTAAAAAAAATACATAAAGGTATTCAGTCTATATCCAGGCTTTCAAATTGGTTATGGATGGAATGGTGTCAGAAATACCTGCTAGTTAATGATTAACATCAGATGCAGAGATGAAAATACATCAGTTAATTGCTGCTGAAATAACTCCACAGGGGTTGGCATTCAGTCAAGTCACCCTTTAATTACATGTGTATAGTACATGACAT
The DNA here is from genome assembly GCF_004010195.1 of Chiloscyllium plagiosum. Taxonomy (NCBI): domain Eukaryota; kingdom Metazoa; phylum Chordata; class Chondrichthyes; order Orectolobiformes; family Hemiscylliidae; genus Chiloscyllium; species Chiloscyllium plagiosum. The sequence goes on from NC_057759.1 coordinate 3,376,382, forward strand.
TGACCCAGATAGCTTAGAGCTGGCTGCTAGATTGAACCCCTGAAACTTCCATTTACATCTTTCATTGAAAATGATTCATCAAAATCCTATGGTTTACATCACAAAACATTTTAACCACTCTCTGTCAATTTCAGAAAGTCCAGTGTTATTGAAGATGGATCCCAGACTGCAGAGAGCCGGTGATTCCATCACACTGAATTGTACCTGTGCCCAGGATCACGTGTGTGGGAGAGGACAAATTTCCTTCTACAGAAACGAAAACCTCGTGAGCTCTAAGTCTGTGTCTCACAACATCTATCACATCCACCAAGCGACTCCAATGGATTCAGGGTGGTATCACTGCATGTTTTTCCAGAACTTTTCAATGTTCACATCCCTCCGGGTAGAAGTCACTGTCCAGAGTGAGTGAACAGAGTAGCCGAGGTGCAGTGGGGGTGTGGGGGGAGGCTAACACGGGATGGAAACCATGGTTCACGAGCACTGATCTGGCTAAATTGAAATGGTGTCTTTTGTTTCTCGTGTTGAAACCAATCAGGATACTTTGCAAGAGTTCCAATTTGAGGTGGAGGAAATTGACATTGGCAATGGAAGAGACAGGATGGATTGGCTCTCCAGTTGCCATACAGGACGCATACCAGTCAATGACTATTTGCCATAATAGGTCTCTCGGGTTGAACGACATCTGCACATCATCTTTTATTGCTGTTGGAATAGTTCCAGTTTTACTCTCCAAATTTAGCTGCTGCGGATAAGGGTTAACTTCATGAGAAGTGTTCTGTATTTGGTAGATCGCCTACTTTCACCTCTGCTCTGATCCTGAGACCAGTTTCTCATTGGAGATCATTTGGCTGTGAGGGACCTCTTACCATGAAATTTGGGCCAACTCTGTGCAAGTGTTGCATCTGCATGGTGCTTGAAACTCGACTGTTTTCAGAATGTGAAGACCAAAAGATGTTGGTCTAGGAATAAGCTATTCATCCCCTAGAATCCCATAAATGGGAACACTTCTGATCTAATCATCCTCAACTCTACTTTCATGTCATTCCCACCCCACTCAAACACTCTCACTGCCACAAAACACCCACCCATCACCAAAAATTCCCCTTCCTGATTAAAAATCTCTTTATCTCGGCTTGAATACACTCAGTGAGCCAAGCTCAACATCACTGTGTGGTAAAGAATTCCACAGATTAGCTCCCTCAGAGAAAATAAATTCCTCCCCATTTCCATCTTCAATGGGCAACCTCCTTTATTCTGAGAGAATGCCCCTCTGGTCCTAGATTCTCCCACACAAAGGGAAACAATTTCTCTCCTTCTCCCTTTTCAAGTCCCTCTAAGAATCTTCAATAAGGTCACGTCTCATTTTTCTGAACTCCAACCAGGACAGACCCGACCTACTCAACCTCTTCCTCATCAGACAGTCTCTCCATATCTGGGATCAGCTGAGTGAATCTTCTCTGCCCTGCCTCGCTGCCCAGACTACATATTCTTAGATATGGGGACCCAGAACTGTTCAAGGTATTCCAAATTGGATAACTATTAGATAAAGTGTGGTGTTGAATTTTGGTAAGGCAAATCAGGGCAGGATTGATACACTTGGTGGTAGCATCCAGGGGAATATTGCCTCACAAAGAGATGCAGGTTCACAATTCCTTGAAAGTGGAGTTGCAGGTGGACAGGATAGTGAAGAAGAAGGTGTTTGGTACACTTACATTCATTGGTGAGTGCATTGAATATAGGAATTGGGACGTAATGTTCTCGCTGTACAGGACATTAGTTAGGCCATTTTTTTTTGTAATACTGCATTCAAATCTGGTCTTCTTGCTGTAGGAGAGATGTTGTTAAGTTTAAAAGGTTTTGGGAAAAGATTTACAAGGATGTTGCCAGGGTTGGAGGGTTCGAGGAATAGGGAAATGCTGAACAGGCTGGGGCTATTTCCCTGGAGCGGTTAAGACTGAGTTTCGTAAAATTTGGAGGTTTATAAAAAACATGAGTGGCATGGATGGGGTGAATAGACAAGGTCTTTTCTCCCAGGGTTGAGTTTGATTGAAGTGTCTGTTTCCGTGCTGTTCATCTCTATGATTCTACTCTTCAGTTCCATTCCAAATGCCTCAGGTACAGAAGCAGTCTGCGCCAAAATGTAGCAAGATCTGGATAATACCTAGACTTGAGCTGACAAGTCGCAAGTAACATCTGCACCACGCAAACACCATCTGCAATAAGAAAGATTCTAACCATCGCCTCTTGATGTTAAATAGTGTTTCCATCACTGAGTCCCCTCACCATCAAAATTCTGGGGGTAACCATTGAAAGAGAATCTAACCATCAGCCCCTTGACCATTCTGTAATACCATTACGGAGTCTTCCCACAACCAAAGTCCTGGGTATCCCTACTGACCAGAAACTGAACTGGACTTGCCATATCAATACTCCCCACTTGCCTGGATGCAGCCCTGATAACTCTGAGAAGCTCAACACCATCCAGGACAAAGTAGCTCCCACTTGATTAGCACCACATCCACAAACATCCACTCCCTCCATCATCAATGCTCAGTCTCAGCAATGCGTGCCACCTGCAAAATTCACCAAAGTTCCTCAGAAAGAATTTCCAAACCCATGACCACTTCCATCTCGCAGGGCAAGGGCAGGAGATACATGGGAACACCACCCTCTAGAATTTTACCCTCTGATCCACTCAACATCCTGACTTAGAAATATATCAGCTGTTCCTTCAGTGTCGCTAGGTGGACATCCTGAAATTACCTCCCAAAGGTCATGGGGCGTACCTAAAGCACATTGACTGCAACTGGAGACTAGGGTGATTAATGCAGGGCACAGCCAGTCGCGCACACATCTGTAAGTAGAAAATAAAGTAGTGTCAGTAAGGGACAAAGAGTTCAAGTGAGGTTTATTAGAAATTAGTTAAGTGTATTACTGTTAGTTGGAGTTTTCAGTGCTAGTAAGGTTGATCAACCATTGTTACCTTTTCTTCTGTACGGACAAATAAAATAAAGTTATTATAATGTTGCGCCTCCCACACATAGGCTCTACATTCTCGAGCATAGTGCCCTGTCTGCCCGCAGTGGTAGCACCACGCTGGCTGCCACATGTTCCCTGCTGTGTCTTTCTATCTCTCCCTGTTGCTGGGTTCCTTTGATAACAATTACCTCCTCTTCCTTCATTCCTCCATACTGGATTGAGACTTGGAAAGGAAGCATTTTCCTTTCTTTCCCTGTATTATTTTTGTTTAGTTTGTCTGCTTCATTCCCCCATTTCAGAGACATTCTCCTCAGAATCCACACCTCATTGTGGGTTGGCTCTGAAGGATCGAAGTTCACACTTCTTCCTGCTCTCTTCAGTGGCATGTGAAATTAGAGTCCTAGCCCACTTCATTAAATCAGCCTCAGGTAACAGATCCCTGTTTAAATCCCCATAGACTCACAAGAAATATACATATGAATGATTGGTGGGGGAGACTGTTCTCTCTTCTTTTGACTGCATTTGTTTAGCCCGTCAATGGGGTCTCGTTTATTGTACCCAATTGCTGTGAGAATTGCTTCTTTCATGGCGGCTTGGGATCCTTCCTCTACATCCAGAGACTGTGGTTGCACACTGTACTGACTGGCTCAAACACATTACGATGAGTTTTATCTCCTCTCTCTCAGCTAACTGCAGCAGGGGGTATCTCCTGGGTGCTAAACAGGTTGGATCCTCTGGGAAGGCTAGCAGAGAATCACAATCCTCTGTTCACTTGGCATATTGTAGCACATCTTGCCTGAACTCATCCGAAGCTACCTCCTGTTCTTCACTTTTAACATTTACTGCTGCTTGTGGATCTGCACATTTACTTTTTAACTGACTGACTTCATTCTCAGTGGTGTCTTCAGCTGAAACAGTTTGCTGGGTGTCCTGGTACGCTTTCTCACATTAGGTTTGGTATTGCCCTGTGTGTAATAGTTTGGCCTGATTTCTTTGGTCCTGAGTCGTGGATCTCCGTTGCAACTCTATTTCCTTCCTTGCGTTCTCTGTTTCTTTACAAAACTTTTTTCACTTCTTAGGCGAGAGTGAGGATTGCAGATGCTGCAGATCAGAGTCTAAAGTGTGGCAGTGGAAAAGCACAGCCAGTCAGGCAGCATCTGAGCAGCAGGAGAGTCGACCTTTTGAGCATAAAGTCTTCACTTCTGATGCTCCTGCTCCTCGGATACTGCCTGACCGGCTGTGCTTTGCCACCGCCACACTTTTAAAATTTTAAAATTCATGCTGAGTTCCTAGCAATTGTCTGAAACAGCATATTATTGCTGTAGTTTTTTCAAGTTTGGATGACCACCTACTGGGAATTTTCCTCTATTTGCCTCAATATTTTTGTCTTAGGGATCCTGGTCCCATTTCATTATTACTGCAAAATTGTGCTCATTTCGGCCACCTTTCCTTACTATATATATGTATATATTGCCTTAACTTCTTTTCAAAATCAGACAGTCGCTTTCTCGGCCATTTATCTGCTATTCTAAATTAAACTAAGGGTATGGCTTTCCCTGTGTTACAGTTTTAATCGCATCGGGTCTGTCCCAATTTCCAGTGTTTTACCTTGCCTATTCTTCTAAGGATCTCTCTCTTTCTCTCTCTCTCACACACACACCTACACAAACATACTAACCTACCTACCTACTGGATTTATCCTTTAAAGAACAGTCCAATGTAGACCTTTCTATTCCTTCAATTTACTTGAATTCCCAACCGTCACGTGGGACTTTGTCCTCTTAATTCAGGCACAGGCAAAATTTGAGGGAATATTAGGTTCCATGGGGTCCAATTTTGCAATAACAAAGTCACTTCTTATCGAGTGCTACCAAAGTCACCAATTTCTTGCGTCTGCCACGCAATGCAATTTGACTCTTATATTCAGTAAAGAACTGCAGGTCGACTCATAACATTAATAAGAAATGAGTTTTTATCAATTTCAACACAGCTAATACTATAATAACAATACACTACAAACTAATAAGTAACACTAAGTCTAATTAACTATCTGAACTCTTTAACTTTGAATGTACAAATACCACCACACTAGATATTAGCCTTCATCCACATGGCAATGATCATTTGGTCTTCTTCTGGTGGTCCAAGGGTCATCTTCTTTTCATGTTACTTTGTCTTGAGCTACCGCTCTTGAGGGTTGTATTGTGGTGATTATAATACCTGTAAGTGTTCTTATCTCTTTGGGAGAGTCTTTGATGCCGACAAATAGATCGATCAGAGCTTGATCACCCTGATCAATCGGGCCTAATCAGGCGTTGATGTGTTGATGGTGGGTGGTCCTCGGGCCTCCATTTCTAAGCATTTGGGGCATGGAGGTCAGGTAGCCTTTACTATATAAGGTTGTGAGAAACCTCTCTGTTCTAGAAAAGAACCCTATTGTTCAGGGAATGGGCTGTGTGAATTGTATATTGTACTATCTGCAGCTACTGCCTGTCTGGGTCTGTAGCTTGTTTATTTCAGTGCTTTTATGCGATACTTTGGTCACAGTCTGGCTAGATTTCCCAGCGTGCTTTATTTATTATCCAGTTTTTCATAAACCTGCCATTTTGAGCGTTCCGTCTGGCTACAGTAAGTGAATAATAGTCACATTGCATTAACCAATTTGAAGTGAATTACGGTATGGCAGTATAGCTCAATGATGTGGAATGTGTGTGTTTTAATATGTATGAAATCTTGTAGGTAACAGATGACCTGACATGATTCCTTCTTTCATAGCATCACAAAAAAAAATAGGAGGAGGAATATGCCATTCAGCCCTTCGAAACCTGCTTCACCATTCAGTCTGATCATCCAACTCAGTGCTCTGGGTCTAGTTTGTAGTGTATTGTTATTATAGTATTAGCTGTGTTGAAATTGATAAAAACTCATTTCTTATTAATGTTATGAGTCGACCTGCAGTTCTTTACTGAATATAAGAGTCAAATTGCATTGTGTGGCAGACGCAAGAAATTGGTGACTTTGGTTACTCCGTGCCCTTTGATCCCTGTAGCCCTAAGAGGTAACCCTGATGAAAACAGTGTTAGAATAGAAAGGTGCTTGTTTTTAAATGGTAACACTCGAGAGTTCGAATGGCCTCTTTCTGTACTGAAGATTCGATGTTTATATCTAACTCTGGACCTTATCACTGGCAATGTGTCTTTGTGTGAAAAAAAATCATGTGTGTTCAATTTGTGATGGGGTCATTACTTTTGTTGCATGGGCTTTAATCAATGCTGGAATTTTCTCTCTCCTTCCTAGTCCTAGTGAGCTGTCCATCCATCAACTCCGACCTGAAGGGCTCCACTGTATCCGTTGGTGACCGCTTTACCGTCCGGTGTACCTCAGAAAGAGGGACGCTCCCTCACTTGCTGTACCGTCGTCGTTATGAGCTCCCGGGTAACACGACACTCATTGACTTCAGGACAGCCACTTTCCATGTTACCGTGCTATCTGAAGAGGAGGATGCCGTGTACTCCTGTGGTGCTGAAAATGCCGTTACCCGTGTTGTCAACTATAGTGAGCCACTCACCCTCACTTTGTCAGGTATGGATCAACATTGTAGATTGCAATGTTGTCTGAAGGGCCAATCAAATTCTGTTAACTTGCAGACAAAAGGCGGGGAACCGACTCAGTACTTAAATCAACAAACTCTTCTTTATTTAACCTTTCAGATAGCAGCGCTCAACATAAAACATGCATTCACTTCTTACCTCATCTGACTTAACTTCAGCTTTAACTCACTCCATTTAGCTTTAGTTTGCTTGATTTAATTGACATTCAACCCTAACTCAATACATTTGGCATCAGTCAAAGACTGATTGAGTTACTGTAGAGCTTGCCTTGTGATTCTTTGTTTGCTCTGAAGATCACTTCAGGGCACATACAGATCGTTTTGCTATAATGCATGTTTCATGGACAGAATTTGCTGTAACACCATTGACAAATTGGGGCATTATTTTTAAAGTGTGAACTTTTAAAATGTGTGTTGGCTGTAACGCAATTACTCACCAACATATTAAGCATTGTTTCTAAAGAGAGATTTTCCGATATTGTGGGCTTGCACAAGAACCTGAATATTGGTCTCCAGCGCTCCTCATGAGAAGTCCTTTACTTCCCTCATTTTATCTCAAAGTGTGCTCCTCCTTCCAGAATTTCCCTGGTGGTCAGCCAAAGAATTGGTCAAATCCTGACCACATTGTTTCAACTCAGCTGAAGAGTTTTACTGAGTCACACAGAACTGAATCAGGGCTTTCAGCCCAACTAAGCCATGCTGGCCAGATTTTTTAAACTAAACTTGTCCTGTTTGCCTGCCTCTCAACCTGTCCTATTTATGTACCTGTTGAATTTTTAAAAAAAATGTTGTAACTGTGCCTGCATCTGCCACTTCCTCTGGCAGCTCATTGCATTCACGCATCATCATCATCCAAGCAAAAAAGTTACTCCTCACAGACCTTTTAAATCATTCCCCCTCAGCTTAAACTTGTGCCCTCTATTTAGGACTCCCCCACCAGGGATAAACACCTTTACTATTCACCTTTCTATGCCCTTCATGTTGAATTACCCCTCGACTTCCTACACTACAGGGAAAAGAGTCCCAGCCTGTCCTGATAGTTCAAACCCTCCAATCTCAGTAATATCCATGTTAATCTTCTGCATTCTTTACAATTTAATAACAACTTTCCTACAGGAGGGTGACCAATTCTGTACACAGTACGCTAAAAGTTGCCTCATCAATGTCCTGTATAAACGCAACATGATGCCTCAACCCCTACACTTTCAACTACCACATTCTTCCTGTGTCTGTGTGGTTTTCCTCCGGGTGCTCTGGTTTCTTCCCATAGTCCAAAGATGTGCAGGTCGGATGAATTGGCTATGCCAAATTGCTCATAGATTTAGGAGCATTAGTCAGAGGGAAATGAGTCTAGGTGGGTTATTCTTCGTAGGACCGGTGTGGACTTGGGCCTGTTTCCACACTGTAGGGAATCTAATCATCTCCTGATTGTCCCCAGCCTTAATTTAAACCATCTGCTTGTTGAAACTTTTCCTTCTTTTGAAAATGAAGCATCCAGTCCTCATAGTTGATATCATGGAAATGAGTGAC
>NC_057759.1:3385000-3390842 GCF_004010195.1 Chiloscyllium plagiosum
ATTCTTCTATGTTCTATGTTCTATGTTCTAAACAATCACTTTGCATGTTCTGTATAAGGTACAAGTAGTTCTGGGATAATGCGCATTTCTGTAGCGGGATTTGGCTTTGAAGAATTACAGAACGGTATTTTCAAGAACGCGTACCTCTGTTCACAGTAGCATAATTCCAGCAGGGATCGGTTTGGACACTTTGTTCTGTGCATGCATGATGTCCATGCCAGTCTTTGTGCTGTTCTGCCCATGGTTTCCACAGAAATCATGTGCCATTCTGCACGTGTACCGACGTCCACGCCAAAGTCTCTGTGTGGCTCTGTGCATGCACAATGTCAGGTGCTGGTCTTTGTTTCATTTTGCACGTGCACCGATGACCCCAAGGTGTTCTGTGCATGTGTGATGTCAGGCCCAGTCTTTGTGCGGTATTGCACATGTTCCAATGTCCGCTGCTAACAGAGCAGCTTTCTGTGAGAAGTACTGTGTAGAGAACAGCTTACATTTTTGATTGCACGTTTTTGATTAAATTTACTTTAGTTTCATTAATAAATATGGTTTCAACCTTCATTCAGGCTGTGCTATACGTTGCGTTAGATTTTTGGGTGACTTATAAGAGATCATGCGTAATTGTTTTTGCTGGTGTGCCCCAACTCTACTTTTCCCATCAGCCACATTGTTTCTATTAAATTGTTTTCTATTAGGAAGGTTTCGATAGAATGTAACTATAGCGTTATGAGAGAACTAATTGTAATATGGTCTGTCTCAGTGACACCCTGGCACTTGTCTCATTCGGCCAAGGTCAGAAGTCAGATGACACCAGCTTAGAATCCAACAGGTTTATTTGAAATCACAAGCTTTTGGAGCATTACCCCTTCGTAAGGTACTGCTCCCGCTCCCCCATCTCATTCTTGCTCCTTTCCCAAGTGGGAACAGCTTCTCCGTATTGACTCTGTTCCAACTCTCCCTCCTTGCCCCCACGCATGATTTTAAAAATCTCTCTTCACACAAACACACATCCTTCTCTTCTCCCAGAGTGAACAGTACCCAATTCTTTGATCGATTCACATGGCTGAATTTTCTCATGCCTGGAACTGTTCTTGAAAACTGCTTCTGTAGTCTCTCTCTCTGAAATGACCATAACATTTCCTATGGTGCCCATAACGGTATACAATATTACAGCTGGGGCAGCAAGATGACTCAGTGGTTAGCACTGCTGCCTCACAGCGCCAGGGACCCAGGTTCGATTCCAGCCTCGGGTGACTGTGCAAACTCCACACAGACATTCTCCCCGTGTCTGCGTGGATTTCCTCCGGCTACTGTGGTTTCCTCACACAGTCCAAAGATGTGAAGGTCAGGTGGATTGGCTATGCTAAATTGTCCATAGTGTTGGGTACATTATTCAGGAGTAAGTGTAAGGAAATGGGTCTGGATTGGTTACTCTTTGGAGGGTCAGTGTGGACTCGTTGGGCTGAAGAGCCTGTTTCCACACTGTAGGTAATCTGATCTAACTGGTGTTGTGTATAATTTCAACATCACTTATGGCTCTTGGACTCTGCACCCAATTAGTAAAGCTGAGGACACTGAGCTTTATTAACTGCTGTCCCTCTGATCTGTCACCTTCAGTGATCTGTGCACATATACCCCCCAGCTCTCCCTGCTCATACACCTCCCTTTAGAGTTGTACCTCCCTGTTTTATATTGTCTTTCAATGTACTTCCCACCAAATTGCATCACTTCACACTTCCCTCTACATCGAACTGGACCTGTCACCAATCTACCCACTCCATCAATTTGTCAATGTCCTTTCAAAGTTCCACACTGTCCTCTTCACTGTTTATGATCCTCCCATGTTTTATGTCAGTTGCAAACTTGGAATTGGACCCCTGTGCTGCAAGATCCAGATCATTAATATATCAGGAGAAGTGAAGCTCCTAAAGGCATCCCCTGAAAAGCTCCACTAGAGACTTACTCTATCCCAAAAAATATTCATCAACCATCACTCTCTGGTGCCAGTCACTTTTCCACATTTCTACTGTCTTCAGAATTCCACCATTTGCAGGGGAAACTTGTATCCTAGATGCAAGAAGGACGTTCCTGGTGATTGGGAGAGAGTCCGGAACCAGGAGTTCACAGGCTAAAGGTGATGAGATAGGACTGAGATGATGAAAAGTGTCTTCACCCAATGAATAGAGTCCGTGGAATTCTTTACCACGGAAAGCCGAAGAATTTTATTTGTGCAGATTTGGAACAGAGGAGTAGGAATTCACTCCCCTCAGAGCATCTGCAGGATGCCAGGACACTGAATAAATTTCAGGAGGAGAAAGATTTTTAATCAGTGACGGGTTAAAGCGAGTGCTGGCAGGGAAGTGGAGTTGAGGCCAAGATTAGATCAATTGAGGTCATACGTATCGAATGGGAGGAGTAAATGGCCTACTCCTGCCCCTAAGTCTTATGTATCTGGTTCTCCCTGCATACTCTGCCATTTCAATAGGATCAGTTGCCTGCTTTCTCACTGAGCATGTTAAATTTAGTGATTCTGCGACAGTCAGAATGATCTTTCATTTCACGATTTTGTGTTCCAAATCGCCCTGGGAATTTTGCCTTGATCGTTGGAGGTTCTGCTGTTGCTGCTGTTCTCCTCATCACTTTCCTGCTTCTGTTCGCTGTTTGCAGACTCCGTCAGAAAATGGGAGTTCAGGATACCTCCAATTCCCACCCCAGCAGAGGTCAGTTTGTGACTAGGCACGTGAGAGATAAAGGCAGCACTTCCTTGTATAGCTGCTGGTAAAAGTACGGATCGGTGCTTGGCCCACTGTTGTTTGTCATATATACATATAAAAGATTTAGGAAGTATTGTTCATACATTTGTGATTGGCACCAAAACCCGTGATACAGTCAGCAGTGAAGAAGGTTCAAAGTTTGTGAAAAGATTTGTAGCTCGGGTGTTCGTTGTGGTTCTGTTCACTGAGCTGGGAATTTGTGTTATGACATTTCATCCCCTTTCTAGGTGACATCCTCAGTGCTTGGGAGCCTCTTATGAAGCGCTGTGATCTTTCCTCCAGCACTTGGAGTGGTTTGAATCTGCCGCTGCCGGTTGTCAGTTCCAGCTGTCCGTTGTGGCCGGTATATTGGGTACAGGTCGATATGCTTATTGATTGAATCTGTGGATGAGTGCCATGCCTCTAGGAATTCCCTGTCTGTTCTCTGTTTGGCTTGTCCTATAATAGTAGTGTTGTCCCAGTTGAATTCATGTTGCTTGTCATCTGCGTGTGTGGCTACTAAGGATAGCTGGTCGTGTCGTTTCGTGGCTAGTTGGTGTTCATGGATGCGGATCGTTAGCTATCTTCCTGTTTATCCTATGTAGTGTTTTGTGCAGTCCTTGCATGGGATTTTGTAGACTACATTGGTTTTGCTCATGCTGGGTATCGGGTTCTTTGTTCTGGTGAGTTATTGTCTGAGAGTGGCTGTTGGTTTGTGTGCTGTTATATTAGTCCTAGTGGTCGCAGTAGTCTGGCTGTCAGTTCGGAAATGCTCTTGATGTATGGTAGTGTGGCTAGTCCTTTGGGTTGTGGCATGTCCTCGTTCCGTTGTCTTTCCCTTGGGCATCTGTTGATGAAATTGTGCGGGTATCCGTTTTTGGCTAATACATTGTATAGGTGTTCTTCTTCCTCTTTTTGCAGTTCTGGTGTACTGCAGTGTGTTGTGGCCCTTTTTGAATAGTGTCTTGATGCAACTTCTTTTGTGTGTGTTAGGGTGGTTGCTTTCGTAGTTCAGGACGTGCGGCTGTATGCAGGACAACCGGAAACGGCAGATTCAAACCACTACAAATGCCGGAGGAAAGATCACAGAAGCGCTTCACAGGAGGCTCCCAAGCACTGAGGATGTCACCTAGACAGGGGACGAAACGTCTGCAACACAAATTCCCAGCTCAGCGAACAGAACCACAACAGTGAAGAAGGTTATGTAACATTACCAAGCAATTTTGATCAATTTGGGCAATGGACTGAGCAGTAGCAGATAAATGTGAAGTCAAGCATTTTGGTAAAACAAACAAGGACAAGACCAATACACTTAATAATAGGGGCCTGGGTCGTGTTGATGAACAGAGAGATTGAAGGGTTTAGTTACATAGTTTTGTGAAAGTAACTTCACCAAAAGACAGGGTGGTTAAGAAGGTGTTTGGCACATTTGCTTTCATCAAAGCATTGATCCCAATACCTCTCCACCTCTCCCTCTTTAGTTCTGATGGAGATTCACACTGGATCTGAAAAAATTTTCACTCTCTCTGTCTCTCCACAGATGTTGCCAGACGTGCTGAGTTTCTCCAGTGCTCTGTATTGGTTTCAGATCTCCAGAATTCTGCACTATGATATTTCTCAAACCTTAAAAATTGGGTTCTTTGTTTCAGATGTCAGTGGTTCCACTTTTGGTGATATTATGTACTCTGCTGTTCAAGCGAACAGGAAAGAAGGAGGTAACGTTTCAAAATAACTGTGCATTGCTCTGTCAGAAAGGAAACACAAGATTATATCTTCGAGGAATGGGATCCATTCAACTACAGGAACAGAACTAGGCCATTCAACTTATCGAGTCTGTTCCACCATTCAACATAATTATGGATGATGTAATTAATCTCAACTCCATTTTCTCCCCATATCCCTCACTGCCCCTTTCTGTTTAAGAATCTCAGCCTTGGATATATTTCATGATCCAGTCTCGACTGACCTCTGCTGTAAAGAATTCCATAGATTCGCTCTCCTTGTCATCAAGAAATTCCTCCTCCCTTCCATCTTCAATGGGTGCCCCCATTTATTCTGAGGCAATGCCCTTCTGATCCCAGACTCACCCATACAAGGGGACACAACCTCTCTCTGCATTGCCCCTGTCAAGTCCCTCAAAGAATATTGAATAAGGTTGTCTCTTCTTCTAAACTCCAACCAGGACAGTCCCAACCGACTCCCTCATGGTACAGGCCTAACCTCATTCCTCATTAGACAGTCACTCTGTAGCTGGGATCATACCTTCTCTAAATTGCCTCCAATACCCAGATTATCTTTCCTCAGATATGGGCCCCCAAAACCTTATCCCAGGCATGGTCTGACTAGTGACTTGTACAGCTTTAGCAGAAGCACCCCCATTTTCATATGACATTCTCTTCGAAATAAAGGCCACAATCCATTTGCCTTCCCTATACACATTGGTGAGAAGGGGCATAGATGATTTTCTGGAAAGACTAAGAAAATCTGAAGCACAAAGTGGCTTGGGACTTCTAGATCAAGACTCTATTCAGGTTAACGGGCCGTTTCAGTTGGCAGTTAGGAGGTCAAACGCAATGTTATCATTCATTTCAAGAGAGATAGAATACAAGAGCAGGGATATACTGCTGATGCTGTCTAAGGCTCTTTTCAGACCATATTTGAAATATTACGAGCAGTTTTAGGCTCTGTATCTAAGGAAGCATGTACTAGCCTGATAGGAGCTTCAGAGGAGGTTGCCATGAAGTATCCTGGAGATGAAGGGCTTGTCAAATAAGATGCAATTGAGGATTCAGGGACTGCTCTTGATAAAGTTCAGAAGGATGAGGATGATCAATTTGAAACTTACAGAATACTGAGAGGCTTGGATAAAGTGGACGTAGAGAAGATGTTTCCATGAGTGAAAGACATGAGGAGCTGGAAATGTGTTGCTGGAAAAGCGCAGCAGGTCAGGCAGCATCCAAGGAACAGGAGAATCGACGTTTCGGGCATAAGCCCTTCAGGAATGAGGAAAGTTTGTCCAGCAGGCTAAGATAAAAGGTAGGGAGGAGGGACTTGGGGGAGGGGCGTCGGAAATGTGATAGGTGGAAAGAGGT
>NC_057759.1:3392056-3424160 GCF_004010195.1 Chiloscyllium plagiosum
ACGTTTCGGGCATAAGCCCTTCTTCAGGAATGAGGCTTTTAGCCTGCTGGACAAACTTTCCTCATTCCTGAAGAAGGGCTTATGCCCAAAACGTCGATTCTCCTGTTCCCTGGATGCTGCCTGACCTGCTGCGCTTTTCCAGCAACACATTTCCAGCTCTGATCTCCAGCATCTGCAGACCTCACTTTCTCCTCAAAGACATGAGGACCCAAGGGCACAATCTCAGGTGAGGATCGATCCTTTAGAACTGAGATGAGGAAGAATTTCTTCAACCAGAAGATAGTGAAACTCACTGCCATGGAGGGTTGTGGAGACCCAAGTCATTAAGTGTCTTTAAGACAGAGATGGACAGATTCTGATTAATAAGGGAATCAATGGTTATGGGGGGGGAGGCAGGACGATGGAATTGAGAAAGATATTATCCATCATCGAATGGCAGAGGAGACCTGATGGGCTTAATTCTGCTCTGAAATCTTATGATCTGGTATCACCTGCTGAATTTAAACACAAGCTTTTTGTGATTCACGGATGAGGACGGTCAAATCCTCAGCCTCATAGTCTGTTTAAATTATCTTCAACTCCTCTGTTCTTTCTGCATCACCTTACATTTTTGCACATATTATTCAAGGTTTTTTTTGGCCATTCACTTAAACCCATCTATATGTGTCTTCGTGGCACACTCGCCACTTGCATTCCCATCTATTTTTGCATCACCTGCAAACTAGGCTTACGAAAATGATGTGAAGGTGATGGTTTTGGACTGGGGTGAACAAAGTTAAATATAACATCAGGTTATAATCCAAAAGGTTTATTTGAAACTAAGGTCTTTCAGAACGCTGTTCCTTCATCAGGTAGCTAGTGCCCCTCGTGCTACCTGACGAAGGAGCAATGCCTGGAAAGCTTATACTTCCAAATAAACCTGTTGACTATAACCTGGTGTTGACTCCTGTTCCTTGGATGCTGCCTGACCTGCTGCGCTTTTCCAGCAACACATTTTCAGCTCTGATCTCCAGCATCTGCAGTCCTCACTTTCTCCTGGTGTTGACTATAACCTGGTCAGTACATTTTTAACTTTGTCTTATTAAGTGAGTGTGAAACTGTTGTAACATATCTCAGAACGAAAACCCATCTGACTCACTGGTGTCCTTCAGGGAGAGAAATCTTCTTCCCTACCTATTCTGGCCCTGCATGTGACTCCATACCCTCAATGATGTGGTTGACACCTTACTTTCCTCGGTAGTTTACTGCACATGAAAGCAGAATGAGATTATTCAGCCCATCGAGTCTACACTGTTGTTCAGTGAGATATGGGATTCCTTTCTGAACTTCACCATTCCCTTAATCTGTGCTGTATTCTCTCAGTGACATAACATAGTCTGACACATCACCACCTAACACACAGGCTTTGTCAAGCATACCTTTTACTCCCCCAGGGATAACTAGAATCAAATGTATCAGTCAGATGGTGTGGCTATATTGGGACTGACTGAAACCAACTTCTTTCTGCACAGCTTGACAGAAATGTATCCCCTCATGTCTTTCCTCGCAAATCCCTGTGCAGCCCATTTCTGTCCAACTTCCCTTCTCCATTGAACCTACCTCTAACACATTTCCATGCAGTGCATTCTACACCCTGACTACTCACTGGGTGAAAAGGTTTATTCCTCACATTTCTTCGCCAACTTGCTTTGTTTCTATATCACTTTAAATCTACGAGCCCCCTTGCCTCCCAACCCACTCTCATTGTTGTTCTTTTTGGAAGCAGGAACAGCTTCTCCCTACTGACTCTGTTTAGCCCCTGTTCATGACTTTGAAGACCTATGCTGCTCCTCTCTAAGGGAATATAGTCACTGACTTCTTTCAGTGTCCTCATTGTTGAAGTTTCTCCTCCCTGGAACCCGGTTTCTTGTAAGGCTATCACACAAGCCAAATTTCCATCCACTGACTCCACCTATATTTCCTGCTGCCTTGGGAAAGCAGCCAACATAATCATAGAGCCCTCCCAACCTGGTTATACTCTATTACCTCTGAAGAAGTTGCCATTGTTTGAATATAGATACCAACAGAAAAGAAATACCTTCTTCCCCGCTGTTAACATACTTTTGAACGGACCTCTGAAATATTAATGTTAATCTCCCTATCTGCACCTTCTTTACCGCTTTAACATTGTATTCTGCAGTCTGTTCTGCTGCCCTGATACACTTTGTATGCGATGATCTGCCTGTAGAGCATGCAAAACAAAACTTTTCACCGTATTTGCGTCCATGTGACAACAATAAATCAAATCAAAACTGCTTTGGTGCTCCCTCACTCACTGAGACGCATTCATATCTTTTCTATAATGTGGCAAACACAACTGCATGCCATATTCTCACTGATGTCCAGCAAGTGCCTTGTACAAGTTCAACATCACCTCCTGCTCTTGGATGCTGTGTGCTTTAGTAACCACGCTCTCTCCCTGTCCTGCCACCTTCAGTCATCTGTGCACATATACCGCCCAGCCGCCTTTCCTCCTGCAACCTATTTTCTTAACTGACACACAATCCCAAGGGAGACGGTAAATGCAATCCCTAGCCTTATTATGCACTAAAATCTTTTTTTGGTTGTTTCTTCCAGGTCACATCAGGGCAAGAAGAGAATCAGTAACTTCTTGTTATTTCATAGACATTTACAGGACAAGAAGGGTTTCTTATCAGTAAGGATCTGAAAGCAAGAGTCCCACTTTCCAGCTCTTTCACCCTTATCCCCTGGAGGCTACGACAATGCAGTTATACATCTAAATACTTCTTTGATGTAACAAGGGTTTCTGCTGGCTCCCACTTTTAGAGGCAGTGAGTTCCAGATAGACCACCATCCTCTGGACGAACAACATTCTCCGCAAATCCCTTTTAACCTTTAAATCTGTGACCCCTGCTTACTGATAGTTGTAAGGCACATTTCCAATGGGTAAAGCAATGTGTCTCTCACAGTCTAATGCACCTCTATCAGGTCACCCCTCAACCTTCTCTGCTCCAAAGAGCACAATCCGAGCTTATCCAACCTCTCTTCATCGCTGAAATGTGACACTCAGGCAACATTACCGTGAATCTGCTCTGCACCCCCTCCACTACAATCACATCCTTCCCATAGTAGTCTAGCTGTAGCCCCATCAAAGTCCTGCCCAGCTCAGATATCACCTACCCGCTCTTAAAATCTATGCCTCAACTGGTACAGGCAAGTGTCCTGAATGCCTTCTTAACCATTAGCCTGTCCTGCCACCTTCAGGGATCTGTGGACTAGCATCCTGGGACTTTCAGTGCTTATAGGATCCTGCAACTTAGTGTCTACATCTTAGGTGCATTATCCCTCACCAAGTCCATTAAAATAATCATGTTTAGGAGCGGTAGTAGGCCATTCAATCCACAATGTCTGCTCCGCTGAATGCAGCTGATTTGATAATCCTCAACTTCACTTTCTATCCATAACTCTCAATTCCTCTTCCTGATTAAAAATCGCAGCCTTGAATATACTTTCACGACTGAGCCTCGACAGCCTTCTGCAGTAAAGAAGTCCACAGACACTCTCTCCTGGAAAAGAAGAAATTCCTCCTCATCTCCATCTTCAAGGGGCAACAAACCCCCTTCCCCCTGTCACATTCTGAAATGATGCCCCTCTGGTCCCAGACTTTTCAACACAGGGAGAAACAACCTCTCTCTGCATCTCCCCTCAAGTCAAGCCATTTGAGAATCTTCAATAGGGTCGCCTATATTTCTTCCCAACACCAAATGTGCTTAGGTTTGACCTACTCACCTCTTCCTCAACACACAATCTCTCAATACCCAAGATCAGCTTCTCTGGACTGCCTCCAATGCCTAGTCTATCTCTCCTTAGATACGGAGGCCCAAAACTGATCACTGTATCACAGATGTGGTCTATCTAGTGTCTTGTATAGTTTAAACAAAATCTCCTGACTTTAAATTCCATTCCCTTTGAAATAAAGGCTATTATGGCCTGCTTGACTTGGACACTAGCTTCAGTTTTGGGATTCACGGACCAGGACTCCCAAACATTTAGGTCCACAACTTTACGCAGACTTTCACCATTTAAATATTAAATACTGACATCAATTTAATAGATGTGGTTCTGTGTGATACATTAGATCCATTTTTAATGATTAACTAATCAAATGAACCATGTTATGAACACCCAACTAGCTCTCTGATCTAGCAAATGGAAGTCATGGATGAATGGTATTAATGTTAGACTATTAATCCGGATTCCCAGGTGATGTTCCAGTGACGGAGGTGCAAATCCTGCCATGGCGACGGGGTGAATTTGAGTTCAATAAAAGTCTTGGATTTAGAGTCTAATGAGGACCATTGACAGGAGAGAGCCCCATCTGGGTATAATGTCCTTTCAGGAAGAAAATCTGTCATCTTTACCCAGTCTGGCCTACAAATAACTCCAGACCACACAACAATGTGACTGACTCTTTACTGTCCTATTGGCAATTATGGTTGGGTGATAAATGTTAGCCCATTTTTAAAGAAACATGAGCTTGACGGAAGGAAACCTGTACCTAGTCTGGCTTTCCTGAGTTATTTATCCTGTAATGCTTTGCATTCCACTAGAGACAAAAGACCTGTTAACAGAACACCTATCATAATGTGTAAACCTACTGAATAGCTGCAATGCAAGAGTGGACACACTGCAAGGAGTAGCCATAAGGGCTCGGAGATCCTCGCTTGAGAAATATAAACAAGAGCGGACAGTGGCTATTTGATCTTTGCAGCTACTGCAAGCTTTATGCAACTAACACTTTTGCAGAACAATCCCTGTCGCCAAGTGTTTTGTAGACAGCTGAGATCAGGACATTTGTAGCAACTGGGCCCAATCATCACCAAAGTGTCATCAGCTCTCCCTCAATGCAAGGATGTCATCTACTCAAGATAATACGTTTTTGCTGTTGCTCTTTATGCAACTGAACTGGCAGATTCTCTGTATAGGTAGTGGGATCTGGTGCAGGATATGCTTCCTTTTCTTTCTCCATTGCTGCTCTGACTCATCACTAAGGTGTTCAGACTCGCATTGTGATGCAGCTGGACTGACAAGTTGCCACTTTTCAAGATTGATAGTAAGCTCCCCTGATCGTTTAAGGTCCATAATCCTGAATTTTAAGTAGTTTCATGGAAAGCTTCAGTGTCTTGGAGGTCTGGATCCACTTTTGTTTGTCATTTATATATAAATGATTTAGATGAGAAAATGGAAAGCATGTTTAGTAAGTTTGCAGAGAACATCAGGATTAGTCGTATAGTGGATAATGAAGAAGGTTATCGAAGATTACAAAGAAATCTTGACCAATTGGGACAATGGGCTGAAAGTCGCAGATGGTATCTAATTTGGATAAATGTGAAGTCATGCATTTTGGTAAAACAAACAAAGACAGGAACTATACAATTAGAAGTAGAGCCATCAGTGGTCTTGTGGAACAGAGAAACCTAGAAGTTCAGGTACATAATTCTCTGAAGTTTGCAGAAGTTCTCTTAAGATAGATAGGGTGATTAAGAAGGCATTTTGCAAACTTGCCTTTATTGCTCAGACTTTTGATTCTAGATATTGGGATGTCCTATTGAGGTTGAACATGACGGTGGTGAAACCTGTTCTAGAGTACTGTGTCCAATTCTGACTCCTTGTTATAGGAAGGATATTATTAAGTTGGAGAGAGTTTGGAAGAGATTTACCTGGATGTTGTCGAGAATGGAAGATTTAAGGTGAGACGAGAGAGATTTTATAAAGGCGTAACTGGCAATTTTTCTTATGAAGTGGTCTGTGTGTGGAATGAACTTTCAGAATAAGTGGTGGATACGGATACAATTACAATGTTTAAAAGATGTTTAGGTAAGATCATGCAAGATCATAGGCCAACCTCAGGCAGTTAGAACCAGTTTAATTTGGGATTATGTTCGGTATGGACTGTTTGGACTGAAGGGTCTGTTTCAATGCTGTATGACTATGTCTCTATGTGACTCCAGGCCCACAGCGGGGTGGTTGGGTCTCAAAGTGGAAATGTAATCTTTAGACTGATTGGTTCATCCCCGCTCTACTTTTTAAACTAAAATAACTGCCTTCTTCACTGCCTCAGACTGATTCCTGAGATGGCAGGACTGACAGATGAGGAGATACGGAATTAGTTAGGATTATATTTACTCAAGTTTAGAAGAATTGGGGTGGGAGGAAACCTATGAATTCTAACACGGTCAAAGCAGGAAGGAGGGGAGAAGGGAGGTAAGGGAGAAGAGTTCAAAACAAATGAGTTATAGTTGAAAGGAGAAAGGGTATAGGGATGCGATGGGCAGAAAATGTCTTCACCCATAAAGTGGGGAGCCTGTGAAATTCTCTACCACAGAAAGCGGTCATGATGAGAACATTGAATATTGTTCAAGGAAGATTGGGATAGAGTACTTAGGGGCTAAAGAGAGAAAGTAGGAAAAGGGAGACTGAATTGGAGGGGCCGGGTGACCTACTCCTGCTCCCACTTGCTCCGTCCTTCAGACCGTTTGTTGAAGTGCAATTACAAAATTGGTCAGAAAATGCAACGAGCCTTGGATTAAGATATTGTATGTTCCCTTGCAGAGGGAGGCTGACAGTCACGTGACTTACGCGTCGTTAATGGACCTTGAAAGGACAAGGGACCAAGACGTAAGCCGGAAGGCAAGAAGATAGTCGCTCGTCTATCTATCAGAACATTCGGAGGAGCTAGTCACAGAACTCTGCTGCCTCTATTGGTGAAGAATAGAAGTTCCTTCAGGTGGTGGGCATGACTTGTCTTCATTTGTCATCGTCAACTGAAGAAAAGAATGGACCAAATTAACACGGGCACTTCATGTCAGAGAAATGGTGTCTGATTTCTCTCTCACTCTCGAGCACGATTGATTCCAAATTCTGTGATTGTATCCCGAACCCTTAGGGGTTAGAAGGCAGGAGGTCTTCTGTCCAAAGCTGTGGGTTCACATCTTCACGCAATTCTAAATTCTCACATTTGGGACCAATGCCACAATGGACTGCTGGTTAGTATAGAACCATGCAAAACAGAAACAGACACTTTGGTCCAAGAAACAGGTTAATGGGGGAGGGAAGAGAGAGAGAGAGATCCTTTTTCATTCATACATTCCTGCATTGTAAAAAAATTGAATTCTTGTCCCAAAGGTAGGGAAGGGAGACAGATGATAAATTCCAGAAGTCGTTTACAGAAAAGGCCTGAGTCAATGGAACACTTCAGCAATGTCTGCTTTACTTTGCAAGCTTGATATCGGAGAGACACAAATGTACAAAAACTGAAATAGCTCAGTGACTGGCTTCTAGGTCATAGTCGTAGAGATGGTGCAGCACAGAATCAGACCCTTCTATCCAACTTGTCCATATTGACAAGATATCCTAAATTAATCTAATCCAATTTGCTAGCACTTAGCCCATATCCCTCTAAACCCTTCCTATCATATACCCATTTAAATGCCTTTTAAATGTTGTAATTATACCAGCCTCCACCACTTCCTCTGGCAACTTATGCCAGAAATGCACCATCGTCTACATGAAAAATTGCCCCTTAGGACCCTTTTAAATCTTTCTCCTCTCACTGTAACCCCATGCCTTCTAGTTCTGGACTCCCCTATCCCAGGGAAAAGACTATGTTTACTTACGGTTTCCATGCCCCTCATGATTTAAAAAAATTCTGAGGTCACCTGCTCTTCCGATGCTCCATCGAAAACAGCCCCAGAGACTCCCTATAGCTCAAAACCTTCAACCATGGCAACATCTTTGTCAATCATTTCTGAAATCTTTCAAGCTACACAACATCCTTCCCTAGCGAGGGCACCGGAATTGCAATCAATATTCCTAACGTGGCCTAACCAATGTCCTCAAGATGATCTCTGAACTTCTATACTCAATGTGTGGTGCTGGAAACGCACAGCAGGTTAGATAGCAACAGAGGAGCAGGACAGCCGATGTTTCAAGCATAAGCCCTTCATCAGGGATTACATTTCTGATGAAGGACTTATGCCCGCCACGTCAACTCTCCTGCTCATCAAATGCTGTCTGACTTGCTGTGCTTTTCCAGTGCCCCACTTTTAGACTCTGATCTCCAGCATCTGCAGTCCTCACTTTCTCCTACAATCAATGCTTCGACCAAAAGTAAAAGCATACCAAACTCCTTCTTCACTATTCTATCTACCAGCTTAAGGAAATACGAACCTGCACTCTAAGAACTCTGTTCAGTAACACTCCCTAGGACCTTACCATTAAGTGTATAAATCCTGCCCTGATTTGCCTTTCCAAAATACAGCACGTCTTATTTACCTAAATTAAACTCCATCTGTCACTCCTTGGCCCATTCACCAATCTGATCATGATCCACTTTTACTGAGATAACCTTTTTCACTGTCCACTACACCTCCAGTTTTCGTACGATCTGAAAATTTACGAACCATGCATCCTATGTTCATATTCAAATAATTTACATAAACAATGAAAAGCAGAGAACCCAGCACCAATCCTTGTGGCACACCACTGGTCGCAGGCCTCCAGTCTGAAAAGCAACTCTCCACCACGACCCTCTATCATCTATCTTCAAGCCAGTTCTGTATTCAAATGGCTAGTTCTCCCTGCTCATGCCTCCCTTTATTCCATGTGATCTATCCTTGCTAACTAGTCCACTGTGAGGAAACTTGTTGAACACCTTACTGAGGCCCATTGAGATCAGATCCATCACTCTTCCCTCATAAATCTTCTTTGTTACTTCTTCTAAATAACTCGATCAAATTATGACTTGGAGGTGCCAATGTTGGACTGGGGTGCACAAAGTTACAAATCACACAAAACCAGGAGAATATGTTTTTTGAAAAATAAAACTCTGCAAAACTATACAGAGGGTGTGTCAGTCTGAGATAGCTTACAGAATTATATTTTAGTTTGCTCAAAAACTGTATGAAGCCATGTAAAATATTGCAAAACTATTGGGACACAGACAGACTTCACACCTTTGTTTAAAAAGAAGAGCTATCTTGAGAATTTAAAAGAATTTCTGGAATTTACAAATCAAAAACAGAAATCAGCATATTCCATTATGAAAGATGAAAGTTTTATCCTAAAATTGTTTACTGTACCACATCTCCCTGACACTGGACTCCTTTGGCTATAAATTCTGTGAGCATGGTTTTCACCTCCACAACCACGTGATGAAGGAACGGCGCTGCGAAAGCTAGTGCTTCCACATAAACCTGTTGGACTATAACCTAGTGTTGTGTGACTTTTAAATCAAGTTAGTGAGACATGACTTCCCACGCACAAAGCGATGTTGACTATCCCTGATCAGTCCTGCTCTTTGCAAATACATATAAATCCTGTCCATCAGGATACCCTCCAACTACTTGTCCACCATTAATGTCAGGCTCACTCTCTTTACTTCCTTAGCTTTTCTTTACCACCTTTCTCAAATAATGGCATCACATTAGCCAACCTCCAGTCTTCCGGAACCTCACTGGTGACTATTGATGATGCAAATAGAGTTCTAGGGTAAACCTTATCAAATCTGGAGATTTATCCACCTTTATGCGTTTTAGGACATTAACACCTTTTCATATGTAATATGAACTTTTTCCAAGATGTCCCCTTCAATTTCCACACATTCTACATCTTCCATGTCCTCTTCTACAGTAAACACTGATAAATGCTCATTTATTATCTCCCCCATCTCCTGCGGTTCCACACATACTGCCTTGATCTTTGTGGTGCCATATTCTCTGCCTTGTTAAAATTTTGTTCTCAATGTATTGATGAAATCTCTTTCGATTCTCCTTAACTGTATTTGCCAAAACTATGTCCCATTTTTGCCCTCCTGATTTCCCTCTTAAGTAGTATACTGCCTTTATATACTTCTCAGGATAGATCTCTGCTGTCCATGCCTGACACATGTTTCTTTATTTTCCTTGATAAAAATTTTAATTTCTCTGGTCATCCAGCATTCCTTACAACTACCAGTCTTGCCTTTCACCCTAACAGGAACACACTGTGTCTGGTCTCTTGTTATCTCATTTTGAAGGCTTCACATTTTCCTGCAAATATCCGCTCCCAACCAACCTTTTAATCTTCTTGCCTAATACTGTCAAGATTCACCTTCCTCCAATTTAGAACTTTAGTTTTTAGATCCAGTCTATCCTTTTCCATCACTATTTGAAAACAAATAGAATTAACGTAGAATGCCTACAGTGTGGAAACAGGCCCTTCAGCCCCACAGGTCCACACTGACCCTCCAAAGTGTATCCAACCAGACCCATTCCCCTATGCTATTAGTCAGGAAAATGTAGAGTAATGCACCTATCTTACACATCCCTGAACACTACAGGCAATTCAGCATGGCCAATTCACCTAATCTGCACATCTTTTGATGTGGGAGGAAACCGGAGCACCTGGAGGAAATCAATGCAGAAACAGGGAGAACATGCAAACTCCACATAGTCATCCGAGACTGGAATCAGACTGGTACTTGGTGCTGTGAGGCAGCAGTGCTAACCACTGAGCCATCCCCGGTCACTAGGCCCTGAGTTCACCCCCACTGACATTTCAGTCACTTGCCCTGCCTTATTTCCCAAGAGTAGGTCAAATCTTGCACCTTCTCTTGTAGGTACACCCACCTACCAAATTAGAAAGTTTTCTTGCACACAGTTAACAAATTCCTCTCCATCTAAACCCTTAGCATGATGGGAGTCCTAGTCTATGTTTGGAAAGTTAAAATCCCCTACCATAACCACCTTATTATTCTTACAGATAAGTGTGATCTCCTTACAACTTTGTTTCTCAATTTCCCACTGATGACTGTGGGGGGTGGGGGTCGATAGTACAATCCCAATTAAGTGATCGTCTCTTTCTTATTGCTCATTTCCGCGCAAATAATTTCCCAGAATGTCTTCCTAGGAATGTCCTCCCTCAGTACAGCCATAGTGTTATTCCTTCTCAAAAACACCACCCCGCTTTCTCTCTTGTCCCCCTTTCTATCCCTCCTTTACAATTTGTATCCTGAAATGTTAAGCTGCCAGTCCTGTGCATTCTGAACGACATCTTTGTAATTGCTATGATATACAAATCCCATGTTTCTAAAATGCTTGGAGTTCATCTGCCTTACCTGTTAGGCCTCTTGCATTGAAACAAATGCAGTTTAATTATCAGTCTTATCTCAATCTCTGCTTTGTTCCTGCCTGCCCTGACTGTTTGAATGGCTCCTTTTCCCAACTGTACCTGTTTTAGATTGACCCCTTTCCTCACTATCTTCCTGGGTCCCACCCCCACCCCATCATATTCCTTTTCATCCTCCCCAGCAGCTCCCACAAATATCTCTGCCAGTGTATTAGTCACATTCCAATTCAGGTATAATCTGTCCTTCTGATACAGGTATTTCTACATCAGAAGAGATTCCAATAACCCAACAATGTGAACCCTTCTCCCCTGCACCAGCTCCTCAGCCACACATTCATCTGCTCTATTCTCCTATGCCTATCTTCACTAGCTCATACTAACCTCAAGGACATTCTTTTTTAATTCCTGCCTAATTTCCTATATTCGCCCTTCAGTCTCATCCTTTTCCCTTCCTATGTCATTAGTTCCAATGTGTACAATGACCTCCTTCTTGTCCCTCTCCCCTTTGAGAATATTCTGCACTCTCACAGAGATACCCTTAATCCTGGCTCGGAGAGTCAACACTGCATTCTGATTTCTCACTGTCAGCCACAGAAACGTCTGTGTTGGCCTCTGACTAGAGAGTCCCCTACCACAATCGATCACTTGGAAAGTTACTGACCCCTTGCTACATTAGAGCCAGTCTCAGTACACAAAACTACATTTCCCCTGAAAGTCCATCATCCCCTCTACTTTCTAGGTGTGCCACCTTGTTCAGGGTCTGTCGCAGAATTTGAATCCTGTGTGGCTAGGTTTGTTCCAAAATCAACAGTTTACTAAATACCACACTGACCCACTGCGATTTCAAAATGTTGTTGTTTGAGAATAAAATCAACAAAGTTATTGGATGCAACTTCATATGTTTGTTGGTTTCATTGTATTTCCACTGGACTCAAGATAAATGAGACAGTACCAGATAGGCAACATCATAACCATTATGGTACTGAAATTATAAAATGAAATTCATTTTTCAGTGAATGGGGAAAGCAAATGGGGATGTAGCTTAATGTATGCAAGTGGAAAATCACTAATGTAATGCAGATAATTACTTCTAAAGGGTCATATCAGTTTTGGAACTGCAAAAGGAATTGATCCCAGGTCAATTTTAATTTTGCAGTGCAGACTTACAATAATCTGATGCTTTAACCTCATTCCTGATGGAGGGCTTATGCCCAAAACGTCGATTCTCCTGCTCCTCGGATGCTGCCTGACCAGCTGTGCTTTTCCAGCACAAACAGATTAATTTCCTGTTATTTGTTCAGTGTTTCACAGTCACCTTATGATGCCTTCTCAATCTGATGCCATTTGGAAATCAAAATATTCTTCTGTCTGTCCCTGACTGTGTGAGTGTCTGCTTGTTTCTCTCCCTTCTTTCAGAGCACTTGGAAACTTTCTCATTCATCATTTTTGGATTTGTTCATGGTGGCTACATTGTCCCCTGTTTTTGCCCCTCTCCTATCTGGTTTTTCTGTATATGAATCACATGCATCCCACCCTGCCAATGAGATTCCAGTCTGTAAGTCACTCCCAGTTATCTGTTATTCTACATGCAAACCTCCCGATCCCCTTGATTTGAGTCACTACTGAATATCTCATATCCTATATATAGACCACCTCTATCGACTTGATAAGATTCCAGATGATACCTAATTCCTAAGTATATGTTATTCCATGTATTACCACTCTGAAACTTCGATCGGATTTGAATCCGAAATTCAATCATGTTAACAACACCGAATTTCTCAAAAAGATTTTAGCATGTAACTCACTCCTCAGTATCGATTTTTCAAAACGTAAACCAACTTAAACCTCTCAATTAAATTCCAATCTGTAATTCAATTCCCCTGCTTCTGTTATTCTAAGCATAAACCACGCCGAAATGCCTCAATTAGATTCCAGTTGGCAATTCACCCTGGGGATCTGTTATTCCATAGTAAAACGTCTGGAACCCCACTTAAGATTCCAATCCGTATCTCAGTCCCAGATATCTGCTATTCCATGTAAAAAATCACATCGAATCAGTGATTAGATTCCAGTTTGTATCTTATTTCTGGATATCTCTATATAAACTACGCTGAACCTTTCAATTAGATTGCAGTCTGTAACTCTCTCCCCAGCATCTATATGTAAACCATCCGAGCCCCTCAATCATTTTCCCATCTGTCTTGCACTCTCTGGTACAGTTACCCTGTATATAAACTACCCCAAATACTCCATTAGATTCCAGACTGTAACCCAGCAGAGCATAAGACTATGATATAGCACCAATTTTAGGTCATTCAGCCAATAAAACTTGTTTTGCTATTTGATTGAGACTGACATGTTTCTCAACCTATTCCCCTGCAATCTCCTGTAACTCTTGATTCCCTTACAAAACAAGAAATTATCCATTTCTGTCTTAAACACATTCAACGACTTGAACTCCACAGCCTTTTGCAGCAATGAGTTCCACAGATTCCCCACCGTCTGGCTGAATAAATTATTCCTCATCTCAGTTCAAAAGGGACATCCCTTCATGCTGAGACTGTGCCTTCGTGTCCTCATCTCTCCATGTCCACTCCATCTGGGCGTTTCAGTATTCTCCGAGTTTCAATCAGATTCTCCCTTATCCTTCTAAACTCCATTGAGTCCAGACTCAGAGTCCTCAATCTCTCCTCATATGACAAGTTCTTCATCCCTGGGATCTTCCTTGTAAACTCTCTCCAAGTTCAGCACATCCTTCCTGAGATAGGGGGCCCAAAACTGTTCACAATGTTCCAAATGTGGTCTGACCAGAGCCTTATACAGCCTCAGCAGTACATCCCTGCTCTTGTACTGTAACCCTCTCGAAATAAATGCTAACATTACATTTGCCTTCCTAACTGCCAACTGAACCTGCCTGTTAACCTGAAGAGAATCCTGAACTCGGACTCCCAACTCCCTTTGTGCTTCAGATTTCCGAAACCTTTCCCCATTTAGGAAACAGTCTCCGCCTCTATTCTTCTAATCCCATTGTTCAGAAGTGGGGTTGTCTTCCTGTAGTTAGGACGTCATTGAATATGTTCAAAGCTGAATTCATCTGATTTTTGAACAACAAAGAATCGATGCTACAGTTACAGAGTGTAAGTATATGGCTTAGTTCGAGGCATTCAGAAGCCTTTAATGATATATTTGTTTCAGTTGCTTATAATGCAATGCTGTACATGGCCATTGACGAGCGCGGGGCCTGAAGCTAAAATGGCGCCGGGGCCACGCGGGAAGGAAAAGCGCCGAGGGAGAGCGGACTGTGTCAACATGTCCCGTTCCCGAGGGTCAGGATGGTGGTTATTGGGGGGTGGAGGGGGACAGGAGAGATTCCCCCTCCCAGTGAGGCATCTTGTATAAACCGCGAGATCTCTCTCCATTTCCCTATCTGTGCATCTATCTCTCTCTGTAACTGTTTGACTATCCATGACTTTAGCTCTATGTCGATTAATCTCGATGACTCTGTGATCTTGTGTCTGTCTATGTCTCTCTCTCTGAATATGTTTCTTTGTAACTATGTCTCTGTGTATCCTTGTTTCTCCCTGCCTCTCTATGACCCTCTGACTCTCTCTGACTCTGTAACTCTCTCTGACTGTATGGTGGGAGTACTATTTATTGCTGAACACAACAACAACTCCTGCCTTAGAAAAGTGCCTAACCGTTTTGTTTAATCACAGGCATCTGTCTCAGGCCAGTGCCCATCTGGAATTGACGTAGTGGAGGGAGACAGTACGTTAAACTGCTTGGTTTGATCCCATTTCAATATATTTTGTACAAGGATGGTGAGGAGATTTACTGGGAATACTCCAACTACAGCAGGACTGTACACACAATCATCAACATCAGCAAAAATCAAGATGGCAGTTAGCACTCTGCTGTTTCTAACCAGCAGGCAGGGTCTCTCCTGAACAGCAAATTCCTCGCTGTTTCACTGATCTGTGAGTGTCTAACCAACTCTATACAAATCCACATTATCAGAGAAATGTGATAGCACTGGGGGAGCATGCAGAGGGAGATTTACCTGGATGTTACCTTGGGGGTTGGAGAGTTTCAGTGATGGAGAGAGACTGGACAGACTAGGGTTGTTTTCCTTAGAGCAGAGGAGATGGAGAGTCTGGTGACGTGATTGAGATGTATGAAATGATGAATAGGGTAGATAGGATAGACAGGAAGAAACATTTTCCCCTTGACGGAGGGAAGAGGCAGAGATTGAAGGTAAGGGCCAGGAGGTTTTGAGGGGGATGTGATGGAAAACATTTTCTCCCAGAGGCTGGTGGGGAATCTGGAACCCACTGCCTGTAAGGGTGGGAGAGGCAGAAATCCTCATCACAATGAAGAAAGACGTGGGTGTGCACTTGTGATGCCAAGGCTAAAATCAGATTAAGTGGACCTTGACATTTCACTTGTATTTTCTTATAGGGGCTTGGTTAAGGTAAATAGCTATTGTCTTTTCCGAAGGGTGGGGGAGTCCAAACCTAGAGGGTGAAAGGGATTTAAGGTGAGAGGGGAAAGATTGAAAAGTGACCTGAGGGGTAAGTTTTTCACACAGATGGTGGTGCATATTTGGAATGAGTTGCCAGAGTAAGTGGTGGAATCGGGTACATTAACAACCTCTAAAAGAGATTTGGAAAGATACATGGATAGGAAAGGTTTAGACGGATTTGGGCTAAATGCAAACAAATGGGACTCTTTCGTTTGGGAGACCTGGTCAGCGTAGATGCGTTGGGGCTGATGGGCCTATTTCCATGCTGTATTACCCTGAGACTGGGAAAATGGTATTAGAGAATAGAGAGTTGGTTGCTTTTGACTGACATGGATTCAGTCGGCTAAAGGTCCTGTTTCTGTGCTGTAGACCTCTGACTCTACAATCCTTTGTTAAGCAATCCATCAGAGAATGGTAAAAGCTTAGACAATACAAGCTGAGGAGGCTGATGGTAACGCCAAAGATGTTCATAGTAGGGTCAGGTTGGGGACAGTGATGGTAACCCCTAGGATGTTGATAGTGGGTGGGGTGGGGAGTGACAGTAACCCTCAGGACGGAAACATTCAGAATGTTGATAGTGGGTGTGGGGACAGTGACGGTAACCTCCTGCATGTAGATAGTGGGGATGGGGCCAATGACATTAACCCACAGGATGTTGATAGTGCAGTGCAGTGGAGTGGGGTGGGGACAGTTACGGTAACTCCCAGTATGTTGATAGTGCAGGAGGGTTGGGACAGTGACGGTAACCCTCAGGATGTTGATAGTGCAGGAGGGTGGGGACAGTGAAGGTAACCCTCAGGATGTTGATAGTGCAGGAGGTTTGGGACAGTGACGGTAACCCTCAGGATGTTGATAGTGCAGGAGGGTGGGGACAGTGACGGTAACCCTCAGGATGTTGATAGTGCTGGAGGGTGGGGACAGTGACGGTAACCCTCAGGATGTTGATAGTGCAGGAGGGGTGGGGACAGTGACAGTAACCCCCAGGATGTTGTCACTGCAGGGGGTGGGTACACTAATGGCAACACCATTGAACATCAAAAGGCAATGGCTGGATGATGTACCATTTGGCCATGCATAGTTAACACAATTTTTTCAAAGTGTAGATTTTACAACACAGGGAGACTTTACAATGATCTGAAATTTCGCTTGTTTTATTTCTCCTTTCTATCAATTATTATCCTGTCATTGACGATAACATCCATGAGAAAAGAGACAATTTCAGCATTTGATCTTTTATTTCCTCTTAATCTTGTTTTGTTCCTGTTGCTGGGGCTTTCCTCACCCCCCAGAGCCAATAAAACTGAGGTTCTGACTGGGAGTCATCCCTTTCTAGAGTGTGTATTGAGCCAAGGTACTGGACTCTACTTTCAACAGAAAGCCTTAAACAATGCCAGTGGGAATGACAACACTAGCTCAGACAGGACAGAGCTGGCCATTGAATCCTCCCAGTCCCAGCACCAAGGCCGATACCAGTACATCATGATCAACAGGGGTCCCAGTGGAATGATATTTAATGTGACTAGTAATTCCATCGACCTCACAGTGCCAGGTAATCCATTCTTCATTCGCGATCTGTGCTCGTTCTTCACTGGGGTCCAGCTGAAGACTTGACATGAACACTCATTTTTTTTAAAAAAATTGCTTCAGAAACTCAGCAGGTCTGGCAACATCTGTGGAGAGAGACAGACTTAATGTTACAGAAAGTGCTGGAAAAACTCAGGTCTGGCAGCAGCTGTGTAGAGAGAGAGCGCGAGAGAGAAAAACATTCTTTCTCAGATAAGGGAGATCTTCATAGTGAGAGGATTCAAGTCCAGGAACAGGGGTGGCTTGCTACAATTGTACAGGTTGAGACCACACACTGGATTCCTGTGTGCAATTTGGGGTTCCCTTATCTGTTGAACAACATTGTGCCTGTGGAGGGAGTACAGCAAAGTTTGCCCAGAATCTTTCCTGGGATGGCAGGACTGACAGATGGAGAGGGACTAGATTGGTTATGATATTCACTGGAGTTTAGAAGAATTATAGCGGAATGTAATAGAAATCTATAAATTTGAACATAGACGAGACAGTAAACACAGGGAGGGTGTTCCTGGTGACTGGGCAGAGAGTCCAGAATGAGGGGGTCACAGTCTAAAGGAGATGGGGCAGCACTGAGATGGGGAGAAATGTTTCCACCCAGAGAGTGGGGAACCTGTGGAATTCTCTGCCACAGAAAGCAGTCAGGGCCAGAACACTGAATGTTGTTCAGCAAGGAGTTGGATAGAGTTCTTAGGGGCTAAAGGGAGAGTGCGGTGAGACACGGGACCAAGTTGGGTGATCCCATTGAATGGGCGGAGCGGGTTGGAGGGCCGAATGGCCTCCTCACAATGATATTTTTGATATTTCTCTGTGGCCCAGTTGCCGCTGACAGGTTTTGGTCAAAGGGAAGTTTTGCTTCAATATATGTAGGCCTTGAAAATGAGGATCAATAATTTCTAGTTGACACTTGAGAGTGTGGATGCAGAGTGATTTTTTTTTTAGTTTAGAATCGAACAGTCTGGGTTGGATTGGTGGGATCTTGTTAATGGGACAGGCTGCACAGAAACAGTGATGTCACTGTGATGGTGAGGGTTTGAGTGAATTTCGCAGACACAAGGGTTTCCCTCCAAATGGACGGGTGTTGGCAAGGGGTCAGGGCAACAGGGAACACTAGGGTTGGTGTTTGCTGAAGGAATGATGTTATTGACAGGAAATCCCTCTCTGAATCCAGCACAGCAACACAGTGTTGAGGTGGCAGTACTCATTGTCCCAATGTTTCTGATCCTTTCTTTCCTCACAATGCTTCCCATTAAACTCCAGACCAGGAAACATGGTGGGTGAGACACTCTGGCAGGTAATGCTGGTGATCCTTCTTCAGTCGGGACTCAATTTGGGTTTCAAATTAATGTTGCTCACAGAGAGTGTATTAGGATGTGTGTATGGGAGAGTATGACTGCTAGTGTGAGTCAGAGTATGAAGGTGTGTGTGTGTGAGAGAGAGAGAGACACACACGTTCTCATTGACACGCACATACACACTCACTTACTCACTTCTGCATTGTATCTTGTAGACAACACTTGAGAAGCCAAACACCATCCAGAGGCAACACAGCACATACTTGATTGGCACCGCATCCACAAACATCCACTCCCACCACCACTGATACTCAGTAGCAGCAGTGTGTACCATCTATGAGATGCACTGCAGAAATTCAAAGGTCCTCAGGCAACACATTCCAAACCCACAATCACTTCCAAATCGAAGGGCAAGGACAGCAGATACATGAGAATACCACCTCCTGCAAGTTTCCCCCTGAGCCACTCACCATCCCAACTTGGAAATATAGTGTTCATTTAGTGTTGCTGGGTCAACGTCCTGAAATTCCTTCTAATGGTATTGAGAGTCTACCTACAGCACAGGGGCTGCAGTGGTTCAAGAAGTCATCTCACTACCTCCCTCTCAAGGGGCTAACGAGGGATGGATAATAAATTCTCGGCTCAGACAGTGATTTCCACAAGTGAATTTAAAAACAAATA
Source organism: Chiloscyllium plagiosum (assembly GCF_004010195.1). NCBI lineage: Eukaryota > Metazoa > Chordata > Chondrichthyes > Orectolobiformes > Hemiscylliidae > Chiloscyllium > Chiloscyllium plagiosum. The sequence continues at coordinate 3,411,302 of NC_057759.1, forward strand.
ATAAAACACTATGTGGGAATGTGCTTTGTGAGGATGTGGACAGGCTGAACAAGTGGCAGATGAAATTACGTGGGGAGACATACAAAGTAATGTGTTGTGTTCAGAGGAGTGGTCAGCACAGATATAAACTAAAGGTTAAAATTGGAATAATTGTTGCTTGCACAGCAGTCAAATCAGTCAGATTCATTTGCAAGCAGGTGAAGCTGAATATTTACAGTAAAACTTTCCCATGTTCTTTTTCTCTTATTTTCTCCAGCTTATTCTTCCAACAGTTCCCGGCAACACAGGTAAGTTATTGAGGTGGTTAGCAACTTCGAACAGCATTCAAACAATGTCCAAATGGGCTGAAAATCACTCTGGGGTGCAAACCCAGCAATTTTACATTTGTTAGACAAATTGGAGCAAATGGACGAGAGAGACTCGTTCGCATATCTAATGCACAACAGTCCCAATCATGGACACCCTCTCAATTTTGGTTAGACCTAAATTGAGCGTTGGTCAGTCTCATCAGTGATGAGATTATCCATTGTAGTCAGAAGAATTGAAAAAGGCAAGTTGTCATCTGAATGGGAGAGAAAGTTCAAATTGTGTCAGTGCAAAGGGATCAGGATGTCGTTGTGCATTAATCTCAAAGTAGTGTATAGCTATAGTGAGTCATAAGGAAGGCATTCATTGCTAAAGGAATGGAGTATGAAAGTAGGGAAGTGTTACTGTAACTTGACAAAGTATTGGGGTTTCCACATCGAGACCACTGAGGTTGGTTCCCTTACTTGAGGAGGGATGTAGTTGAATTGGATGGAGTTCAAAGGAGATTCACTTAATTGATTGCCAAGATGAAAAGTTAGTCTTGTACAATTTTGATCTCTTGAGGACAGGTGCAGTTATACTGTACGCAGTTCTGAAGAGATTCACTCAATCATTTTCAGAGATGAAGAGTTTCTTAGCTGAAAGGTTGAGCTGTTTCTCTGGAGTTTGGAAGAGAGGCGAAATAACTGAGGGTTATAAGATGCGGAAGTGGCGATTGACAAAGGAGATGGAGAGAGGATGTTTGCTCATTTGGGAGAATCTGGAATGAGAGGTTATTGTTTTAGGATGAAGTGCTGGGCAGACTGAAAACAGAGATAAGGAGGAATGAATTATCTCAAATGAGGAGGGGGGTTGTATATCTGTGGGAGCATCTACACCAGCCCCCAACACACTATAAATTGAACGAGGAGACAGACAGAGTGTGGGTAGGTATGTGGATTTGAGGCTGAAATAGGATCAACTACGATTGTATGGAATAGGGGAACAGTTTCCTGAGGGACCAAATGGACTGAATCTGATCCTAGCCTGTATGTTTTTGTGGAGTTATTCTGTTTGTTAGATTACTTACAGTGTGGAAACACGCCCACTCTGACCCTCCGAAGAGCAACCCACCCAGACCCAATCCCCTACATTTCCCCTTCACCTAACACTACGGGCAACATAGCGTGGGTAAATCACCTAACCTGCACATTTTTATACTTTGGAAGGAAACTGGAGCACCCGGAGGAAACCCACGCAGACATGGGGAGAATGTGCAAACTCCACATTGAACCCAGGTCTCTGGTGCTGTGAGGCAGCAGTGCTAATCACTGTGCCACCGTGCCGCCCACAGTTAGCAGCAAGAAAATGAAACAAAACTACTAGGAGGAAGAAAATCTAGTTTGCTATAACACAATAGGTTTTAATTTGTAAACATTTGAAAATAAAGACAAAAATGATTTAATACAGATTTGGTGAAGGATGTTGGATGAAAGAAATGGAAAGACAATACAAAGTACGGGGGTAAAATTCTAAAGGTGGTGCAGAAGCAAAGGGACCTGGGGGTATATGTGCACAGGTCAGTGAAGGTGGCATAACAGGGGGAGAGGGGCTAATAAAACACAACATTCTTGCCTTTATTAAGAGGGGCATAGACTCCGAGAACAGGGAGGTGATGTTGAACTTGTACAAGACAATGTTAGACCTCAGCTGGAGTGTCAGAGAGAGAGAGAGTGACAACTGATAGGTGGTGGTTTAATCTGAGAGTTACCATGCCTCTCACAAGGGGAGAGGTGGGGAAGGATGGTCCTTCATGGTAACCTCAGCCAGTGAGAGATTCAAACCCATGCTGTCGATGTTACTCCACATTCCAAACTAGCCATCCAGCCAACTGACCTAACCCAACACCCAATACAAAGCAGAGAGCAGAAAATAAACTAATTCTAGTGACAGCACAAGTACTGAATGGAGAATGTTAGCTTATATTGGAGATACCCAACAGATCAAAGGTGCATTTCTTTATATGCGTGTAACACCATACCTTCACAGGCAACAGAAGCCGAATTTAGAAATACATTTGACAAAGGGAGTTGGCCTTCTATTACCCAAGCTGATTTTGTTCTGTTCTTGACACCTTACTTAAGGAAGGATGTCAAAACCCTGGAGACAGATTTAAGGAGATTTATGAGAATGATGCCAACAATGAGGGATTTTAGATACAGGGAGTGGTTCAAGAGATTGAGCTTATTCTGTTTCAAGCAGAGAAGATGAAGTGGTGACATTATTGAGATGTTGAAAGTTCTGAACAATTCTGACGGGAAAGAAAGTTATTGTTTCTCACTCTTTGGTCTATTAGTAACTGGCTGGTCAGAATTTCAAGATTGTCAGTGAGAGAGTGAGATAAGGAGAAACTTATTTAGGTTGTTGGGTTTGGAATGTGCTGCTTTGGGGGAGTGGTGGAGGCAGATTTCATAGGAGGTTCGAAAAGAGAGCTGGATATAAATTTGAAAGGGATGACGGTCGAGGGCTGTGGAGACATCGGTGGAGAGTGGGACTAGCTGGGTAGCTCGTTCAGGAGCTGGTACAGACACGAATGGCTTCTTTCTGTACAGTAAAATTTTGATTCTCTGAACGTAGATGTTCTGAGCCATATTCCGGACAATTCCAGGAGGTCATTCCTTGGGGCCTTGGCTCAGTGACCTCATTGCCAGGAGTTTTCGTATGTGAACAGCAGCAAATTGTTGTCATGAGCGGGATTGGAACTTGGTTGGGTAATGGTCTGTAATTATTTCATTCTGGGGAGGCGATAGGAAATCGAGCTGAGGGCGCGAGTGAGGACAGAACCTGCAAGAAAGTTTGAATACGCAGAGATCGGGTCAAGTCAATTGAACTGTGAGTATGAATCTGTGAAGTACTGATCCTGCACTGTCACATATTCGTCAGCGTTCATGCTGGTATTCATCTGATTGGGAAGATCAAAAACAAATCACTTTCTGGAAGCGTTGGAGGGAAGTTTGGGTTTTTTCCTTTACAACAGAGAAGGTTGATGGAGGATGGGGACATATAGAGGTGTGTAAGATTGGTAGTATTATAGAGCAGAGAGGCTTAGGGGTTCAGGTACATCATTCTTCGGAGTTTGTGTCACAGGTAGACAGGGTGTTTGAGAAGGTGTTTTGAGCAGTTGTCTTCATTGCTCAGACCATTGTGTATAGGAGTTCGGACACCATGTTGTGGTTGTACGGGACACTGGTGAAGCCTGTTCTGGTGTATTGTATCCAATTCTGGTTGCCCTGTTAGAGGAAGGACATTATTAAGCTGGAGAGGGTTCAGAAAAGATATACCACAATGTTGTTGGAATGGAGCGTTTGAGTTATGAGGAGAGATGGATGGGCTGGGACTCTTTTCACTGGAGGGTAGAAGTTTGAGGGGTATAGAGGTTTATGAAACCATGATGGGCAAAGATGAGGTGAATGGTAGGTGTCTTTTCCCTAGGGTGGGGGACATCAAGACCAGGGGACATAGTTTTCAGGTAAGAGGAGAAACACTTTTAAAAATGACATGGGGGCAACTTTTTTTGATGGAGAGTGGTTCACATGTAGATTGAACTTTCAGAGGAATTGGTGGAGACAGGGACAGTTACAATGTTAAAAAGACATTTAGGTAAGTACAAGAATAGGGATGGTTTGGAGAGATATGGTCAAATGCAAACAAGTGGGACTAGTTTAGTTTGCGATTATGGATGACATGGACAAGTTGGACTGAAGGGTCTGTTTCCTTGCTTTGTGACTCTATGACTCTTTTATGAGGGACGTGGACGGGGGACAGGAAGCAACTGTTTCACTTAGTCGAAGGGTCAGTAACATAGGGAGGGCATCATTTTTAAACTGAAGGTTCGAAAGCGATTTGAGGATTTTTTCACCCAGAGGATGATGGGGATCTGGAATGTGTGAAAATGAAATATTTGGACTTGCAGTTTCTGTTTGAAATTACTCATTGCTCCAGTGTGTGGAAATGTCATTTTGTAACTGCAGAGGGTTCCATGATTTATTAATGTGGAATATTCGTATAAAGGAGCAGGAGGAGGCCATTCAGCCCCTTGATCCTGTTCCACCATTCAATGGATGATTTGTGACCTGACTCCATCGACCTTTCTTTGGCGCCTATCACCTAATAACTTTGCCGAACAAAACAATGTATCTCAGATTTAAAACTAACAACTGATCCAGCAATGCCTGCTGTTTGTGGAAGAGTCTCCCAGCCTTTGTGTGTAGTACTATTTCCTAACATCTCTCCTGAACAGTCCTTATTCTCTGGCTATCCCCTCCCTTGTTGATCCCCAACCAGTGGAAACACTTTCAATTTATCCACCCTGTCTTTTCCTATTAATCGCTTTGATCAGATCATCCCTAAACACTGTAAATTCTGGACAGAACAGGCTAAATTTGTTTAATCTGTCCTCATAACTTAACCCCTGAATCCCAGGTATCATTCTTGTAAACTCACGCTGTACTTCCTCCCAGACCAATCTATCCGTTCTCAGGTGTGGTGCCCAGATCTGCTCCAAGTGGGGTCAAACCAGGGTTTTGTATAACTGCAGGATCCCTTCTGCATCCTTGTACTCCAGTCCACTCGATATAAAGGCAAGCATTTCTTTAGCTTTCTTCAGGCAATGAATGTCAGAAATAAAAAGAAACACAGAAATTGTTGGAGAAACTCAGCAGGGATAGATTTTTTTGTCACCTGGAGACTGACTGTTTATTGTTGAAGACAACTGTCCATCTTTTCTTTTGACCCTTTAGTTTTGAGCTGTGCTGGAGCCATGTACTGTTCAGTAAAGAACTCAGGGGCACACAATGGCAACAATTCATTTTGTTTGCAAACCTTGAGATTCTTGAACATAGCCAGGGGTACACTGAGAATTATTATTAAAGGGCAGAAAACAAAGGCTTCCCTTATATCTGAGGGGGGCTGTGTGCGATGAATTTTTAGGGTGGACCCTGGGATCCATCTGAGGAAGACAGAACAGTAGTGATTCTTCATGGTTTATTTCTTTATTACTCAGAGGAATAAATGGTCAGAATCTTCCCTGATTGAGCCATTCCAAGTATCTTAAGCAGCCCGCTTGATTGGAACCACATCCAGAAGCATCCACTCCCTCTACTACCAATGCTCAGTAACAGCAATGTGTACCATCTACAAGATGTACTGCGGAAATGCACCAAACATCCTCAGGCAACACCTTCAAAACCCATGACCATTTCCATCTCGAAGGGCAAATGCAGCAGATACATGGGAATGCCCACCCTCTACAAGTTCCCCTTCGGGCCACTTAGGGTCCTTACTTGGAAATATAACACTGTTCCTTCAGTGTCATTCAGTCAAACTCCTGGAATTCCCTCCCTTGGGGCAATGCATGTCTATCCATGGCACATGGACTGCAGCAGTTCTAGAAAACAGCTCATCCCTACCTTTTAAAGGGGGCAACAAGGGATGAGTAGGGCAATAAATGCTGGGCCCAGCGGGTGATGCCCATGTGCCATGAGTGAGTAATAATTAAAAAAAATGTAAATTACCCCAGGGCCTCCACCCTATGTGAGTTTGTTCTGGGAGGGTAGGTACAAACTTTGTAATCAATGTTGATGCAAAATATATGTTCAATGTCATTGAGTCATCTGGCTTGTGAACTGCTTTGAAAAGGTCGATATATAGCCAAGAGCTTAGGTTTGTACTCCTGCTGGGTTGGGGCTGTGTCCTTAATTATCACTCCGTATTGAATTTTGAGGCATTGTTTGCTTTTGGTTTAACGTTCTGATCTCTAACCTTACAGTTCACTTTGCTTATTGTTTCTTGATTATAGATGACTCCAACACGGATAGCAGTTTAGTGTACTCAGTTTTCACCATCTCAAAACCAAGAAACGCTGATAAAGGATACGGAACATATACTTTCATAACATTTCTGGTTCAGTGAAAGTGGAGATTTTCTCTAGTTGATCTTAACTCTCAAAAACCCAGCCACTATTAAACATCACTAGTGTTTACCTTGCTTAAAGCACGGAGTGAAGTCTGTGTTTTGAATCTTTTTATATCATCATTTGGGTTTATTAATAATCGATAGTGTTTGCAATTGTCCAAATGAAAGACATGTTCCATCTCTGTCAACTAAATTAACAACAGGGCAATGTGAATTGGAAGAGGGAATGTTACACTGATGGCTAATTGCTTTATCTTGCAACTTGTTTTGAGGGGCTGCCTAAATTTTAAGCCCTGGGACATCAATTTCATCTTTGAGGCAAGGAGCATTTGATTAGATTAGATTACTTAGTGTGGAAACAGGCCCTTTGGCCCAACAAGTCCACACCGACCCGCCGAAGCGCAACCCACTCAGACCCATTACCCTATATTTACCTCTTCACCTAACACTATGGGCAAGTTAGCATGACCAATTCACCTAACCTGCACATTTTTGGATTGTGGGAGGAAACTGAAGCACCCGGAGGAAACCCACGCAGACACGGGGAAAATGTGCAAACTCCACACAGAGAGTCGCCAGAGGCGGGAATTGAACCCGGGTCTCTGGCGCTGTGAGGCAGCAGTGCTAACCACTGTGCAACCGTGCCGCCCATTTGCTTTGGGTCCAGCATCATTCACATGAACAGCATTGCCATTTCATTGTCCTGAGCGTTTCTTTGATGATACAATGATAGGTGGAAGGGCAGGTAGTGTTCAGCAAGTGGGGAGGCTGTAGAAGGATTTGGACAGGGTAGGAGAGTGGGCAACGAAATGGCTGATGGAATATAATGTGGGAAAGTGGGAAGTTACGTACTTTAGTAGGAAGAATAGAGACAAAGACTGTTTTCTAAATAGGGAAAGATTTCGGAAATCTTAAACACAAAGAATTCTTTTCAGGTTAACAGGCAGGTTGAGTTGGCAGTTCGGAAGACAAATGTAATGTTAGCATTCATTTCGAGAGGTGTAGAATGCTAGGGCAGGGATGTGCTGCTGAGATTGTATAAGGCCCTGGTCAGACCACATTTGGAATATTGTGAGCAGTTCTGGACCCCCTATTTAAGGAAGGATGTGCTGAGTGGGGAGGGGGTCCAGAGGGGGTTTAAAAGAAAGATCCCAGGGATGAAGAACTTGTAATGTGAGAAGACGTTGACGACTCTGACTGTGGACTCGTTGGAGTTTAGAAGGGTGAGGGAGAATCTGATTGAAATTTGGAGAATACTGCAAGGCCCGAATAGAGTGGATGTAGAGAAGATGTTTCCATGAGTAGGAGAGACTCGGACTGGAAGGCACAGCCTCAGAGTGAAGGGAACTCCCTTTAGAACTGAGATGAGGAGGAATTTCTTCAGCCAGACACTGAGGAATCTTTGCAACTCATTACTGTAGAAGGCTATCATTATGTCTTTAAAACGGAGATAGATGGGTTCTTGATCAGTGGGAGGATCGACTGTTACAGAGAGAAGGCAGGAGAATGGGGTTAAGAAACATATCAGCCATGACGGAATGGTGGAGCAGACTTGATGGGCTGAATGGCTGCTATATCTTTTGGTCTTGGTTACTAAGTGACTAATAGACTGTGATGCATCACACAGTTTAGGCTCTCAGATTCAGAGCTTTGAGCATGTGTTATGAGCCACCCACACTAACAAGTGTTCAGGCAGCTGGATGACCAACATAACATACGGGCTAGGAGCCCTCAGGAGCCTGCTTCCCCCATTCTATACGGATGCAGCTGATCTCGTCTCAGCCTTAACTCCAATTTCCTGTCCCTGCTCCCTTTTACCCCTGACTGATTGATTGACAATCTGTCTGTCTCTTCCTTCAATTTATTCAGTGTCTCGACACACTGGGGGATGAATTCCCAGAAATTCCGATCCCCTCTCCCTTGGAGAGAAGCCATTCCTCACCATCACTGTTTTTAATCTGTCCCACCCCCTTCTCCTGAAACAATGACCCTCTCATTCTAAATTGTCCCACATGAGGAAACATCCTCTTTCCATCTCCTTTATCAATCCCACTCCCTTTAGCATCCTACATCCCTCAGTGAGGTCTCTGCTCATTCCTCTAAACTCTAGAGAGTATTGGCTTAAACTGCTCAGTCTCTTTCAACGACAAACCCCTCATCTCTGAACGTGAAATGTACAAATACGCATTACAGTCGGATGATATCTTGGATGTAGAACTCAAATCTCAAAGTGAGTTAGCCATAGTTTCCGAGGGGTCTACAGTGCTGAAAAAGGCCCCTCGGCCCATCGAGTCTGTGCTGGTCAGAAACAGCTACCCCACTATTCTCTAATCCCAATTCCCCAGTACTTGGCCTTGGCGTCACGAGGACACATCTAAATACTCCTTCAATGTGATCGGAGTTTCTGCTTTTCCCACCATTACAGGCAGTGAGTTCCAGGTTCCCCTTCATGTATCGCTGGACATCAGAGTGCATCTGGGAAAAGTAACAAACGGTGAAATTCACAACTAACCTTGGAGGAACCTGTTTGGGAGAGGTCACAGCACAGAAACAGATAAGTGGATATGTTAAATGTGGCCTTGCAGTAAGTCTGCAATGGTGAGTAGAGTCCATTTTTTCTGGATTATGTGTTTTATTGAGATATGTCTCTTGATTAAATTTAAATTAATACTTATCTCTTATATTTTAACCTGGAGCAGTGCTTTGTAGAAGAATAAGACAGTGCTATTTTCTGGGTCTGTAGATTGAAAGGAGAAAAAATGGCCTTTTGTAGAGTGATATGCTCTTCTTGTCAGATGTGAGAGTTTTGGAAGAGTTTATGGCTTACTAAAGATTATATCTGCCATAAATGCCATTGGTTGCGAATCCTATCAGATTGAATGGATCATTTGGAGAGTCAGTTAGAGCAGTGAAAAATTTACAAGAGCAAGGGGATGTGATGGATGCCAGTTACAGGAAGGGGGAAGTTGCAGGAAAGGTAAGAGAGGTCGGCAGTTAGTGCAGGAGTCTTCTGTGGCTATCCCCATTTCAAACAAGTACGCTTTTTTGGAAAATGTAGGAGGTGATGGATTCTCTGGGGAGCGTAGCACGATCAGCCAAGTTTATGGTATTGGGACTGGCTCTAACGCAATGAGGGGTACATCAGATTCCAAGAGATTGAGGGACAGGCAGACATTTCTGTGGCCAGCAGTGAAAAATCAGAATGGTGTGTTGCTTTCCTGGTGTCAGGATCAAGGAAGTGTCAGAGAGGGTGCAGAATGTTCTCAAGGGGGAGAGAGACCAGCAGGAGGTGATTGTATACATTGGAACCAACGACACCAGAAGGGAAATGGTTGAGATTCTGAAGGGACACTACAGAGAGTTAGGCAGGAATTTAAAAAGGAAGTCCTCAAGAGTCTTAATATCTGGATTACTCCCAGTGCTACGAGCTAGTGAGGTCAGGAATAGGAGGATAGAACAGATAAATGCATGGCTGAGGAGCTGGTGTATGGGAGAAGGATTCACATTTTTGGATCATTGGAAGCACTTTTGTGGTGGAAGTGACCTGTACAAGAAGGATAGTTTGCACCTAAATTGGAAGGGGTCTAATATACTGGCAGAGAGATTTGCTGGAGCTGCTCAGGAGGATTTAAACTAATAAGGTCAGGGGGTGGGACTCAGGGAAATAGTGAAGGAAGAGATCAATCTGAGACTGGAACAGTTGAGAACAAAGGTGAATCAAACAGTTAGGGCAGGCAGGGTCTAACGAGAGAACAACGTAGGACTGATATAAATTACACTGCATTTATTTCAATGCAAGAGGCCTAACAGGGAAGGCAGATGAACTCAGGGCATGTTTAGGAACATGGGACTGGGATATCATAGCAATTATAGAAACATAGCTCAGGGATGAACAGGACTGGCAGTTTAGTGTTCCGGGAAACAATTGCCACAAGAAGGACAGAAAGGGAGGCAAGAGAGAAGGGGGAGTGGTTTTTTTGATCAGGAATAGCATTACAGCCATACTGAGGGAGGATACTCCCAGAAAGACATCCAGGGAAGTTATTTGAGTGGAACTAAGAAATAAGAAAGGGATGATCACCTTATTGAGATTGCATTATAGACCCCTTAATAGAGGGAAATTGAGAAACAAAGCCAGCAACCATAATTCTATTAGTTTTGAAATAGTGATGGAAAAGGATAAGCCAGATATAAAAGTTGAAGTTTTAAATTGGAGGAAGACCAATTTTGACGGTATTAGGCAAGGACTTTCAAAAGCTCATTGGGGGCATATGTTTGCAGGTAAAGGGCTGGCTGGAAAATGGGAAGCCTTCAGAAATGAGATAGAGTGCAGAGAAAAATATTCCTATTCGGGTAAAAGGAAAGGCTGGTAAGTATAGTGAATAATGGATGACTAAAGAAATTGAGGGTTTGGTTAAGAAAAAGAAGGAAGCATATATCAGGTATAGACAAGATAGATCGAATGAATCCTTCGAGTATAAAGACAGGAGTATACTTGAGAGAGAAATCAGGAGGGCAAAAAGGGGACATGAGATAGCTTTGGCAAATAAAGAGAAGGAGAATCCAAAGGGTTTTTACAAATACATGAAGGACAAAGGGTAACTAGGGTGAGAATAGGGCCCCTCAAAGATCAGCAAGGTGGCCTTTGTATGCAGTCGCTGGAGATGGGGGAGATACTAAACAAATATTTTACATCAGTATTTACTGTGGAAAAGGACATGGAAGATATAGAAGGTAGGGAAATAGATGGTGACATCTTGAAAATAAATGACCATATTACAGGGGAGGAAGTGCTCTGAACGCATAAAAGTGGATAAATCCTTAGGAGCTGATCAGGTGTACCTGAGAACTCTGTGGGAAGCTAGGGACGTGATTGCTGGGCCTCTTACTGAGATGTATCATCAATAGTCACAGATAAGGTGCCAGAAGACTGGAGGTTGGCTAACGTTGTGCCATTATTTAAGAACGGTGGTAAGGACAAGCCAGGAAACTATAGACCAGTGAGTCTGACCTCGGTGGTGGGCAAGTTGGAGGGAATCCTGAGGAACAGGATGTACATGTATTTGGAAAGGCAAGGACTGATTAGGGATTGTCAACATGACTTTGTGTGTGGGAAATCATGTCTCACAAACTTGATTGAGGTTTTTGAAGAAGTAACAAAGAGGATTCTTGAGGGAAGAGCAGTAGGTGTGATCTTTATGGATGTCATAAGGCGTTCGACAAGGTTCCCCATGGGAGACTGGTTAGCAAGGTTAAATCTCATGGAATAGGGGGAGAACTGGCCATTTGGATGCAGAACTGGCTGAAAGGTAGAAGACAGAGGGTGGTGGAAGGTTGTTTTTGAGACTGGAGGCCCGTGACCAGTAGAGTGCCACAAGGATCGGTGCTGGTCCACTACTTTTCATCATTTATATAAGTGATTTGGATATGAGAATAAGAGGTACAGTTAGTAAGTTTATGGATGGTACCAAAATTGGAGGTGTAGTGGACAGCAAAGAAGGTTACCTCCGATTACAACAGGATCTTGATCAGATGGTCCAATGGGCTGAGAAGTGGCAGACGGAGTTTAATTCCGTTAAATGCGAAGTGCTGCATTTTGGAAAAGCATGTCTTAGTAGGACTTATACATTTAATGGTAAGGTCCTAGGGAGTGTTGGAGCGCAGGTTCATAGCTCCTTGAAAGTGGAGTCGAAGGTAGACAGGATAGTGAAGAAGGCGTTTAGAATGCTTTCCTTTATTGGTCTCGGTATTGAGTATGGGAGTTAGGAGGTCATGTTACAGTTGTACAGGACACTGGTTAGACCAGTGTTGGAATATTGCCTGCAATTCTGGTCTTCTTCCTATTGGAAAGATGTTGTGAAATTTGAAAGGGTTCAAAAAAGATTTACAAGGATATTGCCAGGGTTGAAGGATTTGTGCTACAGGGAAGAAGTTGAATAGGCTAGGGCTGTTTTCCCTGGACCATCGGAGGCTGAGGGGTCACATTATAGAGGTTTATAAAATGAGGGGCAAGTCTTTTCCCTATGTTGGGGAGTCCAGAACTAGAGGGCATAGGTTTAGTGGGAGAGGGGAAAGAATATAAACATTTTCACACAGAGGGTGGTACATGTATGGAATGAGCTACCAGAGCAAGTGGTGGAGGCTGGTACAATTGCAACATTTAAAAGGCATCTGGATAGGTATATGAATAGGAAGGGTTGGATGGATATGGGCCACAAGTGGGACTAGATTCGGTTGGGATATCTAGTCGGCATGGACAAGTTGGACCAAAGGGTCTGTTTCTGTGCTGTACATCTCTATGACTCTATGACTCTGGGTGAACAAGATTTTCCTCACATCCCCTCGAAACCTCCTGGACCTTACCTTCATTCTGTGCCCCTTCCCCACCTCCGTCAAAGGGGGAAAGTTTCTTTCTATCTACCCTATTTTCACCTCCCATAGTTTATACATCCCCCTCTTTCAATCTACTCTGCTGTAAGGACAACAACCCCAGTCTGTCCAATCTCTCTCAACTACTGAAACTCTCCTGCTCTCCTAAATCAAGATTAGATTAGATTACTTACAGTGTGGAAACAGGCCCTTCGGCCCAACAAGTCCACAC
>NC_057759.1:3424248-3446336 GCF_004010195.1 Chiloscyllium plagiosum
TCCACACAGTCAGTCGCCTGAGGCGGGAATTGAAACCGGGTCTCTGGCGCTGTGAGGCAGCAGTGCTAACCACTGTGCTACTGTGCCGCCCAATATGCTGGTAAATCTCCCTGTGCATCTTCTCCCATTCATTTAGATATCTACCGTTGGTAGAATGTCTTTTATTTATACCACTCACTAATGGTACATCATAAAGGAAACACGCAATATATTTTGTAGTGAAAAAGAGGTCAGTTAATTTTTAATCAGCAGAGTTATGTTTTTAGCAGGTGGTTAATGTAAAATCAACTTTGTCTCATTAGAAAGAGAGAGGAAGAGGTTTGAGAGAGAAAAAGAAAAAGCAACAACTGTTTTATGGTTTAACCTGAGGGGCAACACATCTAAGTCACAGGGAAAGATCAGTCACAGCAAACTCAACCAGAGAAGGGATTGAACCGCATGCTGTCAGCGTGAGTATACATTGTAAGCCAACTATAGAATCAACTGAGCTAACCAACCCCTACATGGCCAGTGCTAAAAACATTGGGTGGCACAGTTGCTCAGTGGTATGCTTTGCTGCCTCACAGCACCAGAGATTCAGAAACAATTTCAGCCTCGGGTGACTGTCTGTGTGGAGATTGCACATTGTCCCCTTCTCTGCATGGGTTTTCTCCAGGTGCTCCGGTTTCCTCCCACAGTCCGAAGATATGCAGTTTAGATGGATTGGCCATGCTAAGCTGCCCATAGTGTGAGGGTTATGCAGACTAGGAGGATTAGCCATGGGAAATGCAGGGATACAGTGATAGAGTTGGGTGGTGTCTCTGGATGGGATGCTATTCAGAGGGTCAGTATGGACTCGATGGGCTGAAAGACCTGATTCCACACTGTAGGATTCTATGATGTACAGGTTAGGGAGATTGGTCATGGTTAATGCAGGGTTACGGGGATAGGGTCAGGGTCTGGGTGGGATGCTCTTCACTGGCTTGGGCACAGACTGGATGGGCTGAATGGTCTCTTTCCACACTGTAGGGATTTGGCGACATCAATGTTTAGCTCCGTGTTGTGGGGAAATTTATTCTGATCTCAATTTTGATGAGATTCACTTTCAGTTTCTGAAATAATGGGGAAGCAAAATCCTATGTTTTCAGCTCCCCAGGGTATGTCCTGCAGATGTGAATTTGAATCTTGGTGCGGCAGGTGGTGGATCTGGAATTTGATTTTAAAGAAAAACAGATCTGGAGTTAAGACTCTTATTCTTGACAACAGTCATCATTAACAACCATCTGGTTCAAAATTGAAGACTAATGTGAGGAGGAATTTATTTTCTCACAGGGTTGTGAGATGTTGGAACTCCTTACCAGAGAGAGCTGTGTATGGGGACAGTTAGCAGATTTAAGGCTGGGTTAGATAGATTCTTGATCTGTCGGGGAATTGAGGGTTACATGTTAAGTGCAAGAAAGTGAGCGTGAGGAATGGAGCATCAGCCACAATGGTATTGAATGGCTGAGCAGGCTCAAGACCTTTTTCTGTTCCTTTTTGTGATGGTCCTTGTGGGAATGAAATCTGCCCTCCTTACCTGCTCTGCTCAGCATGTGACTCCTAACCCTTTGCAAATTCTTCATTGCCTTCTGGCTGAGCAAGTCGATTGGTTCAAGGACATTTTCGGAATTGCATCCACATCCCACCTTGGCAGAGATGGCCACATCCTGTTCAGAGTACAGTGAAATAACATTTGTCGGGGTCAGTTTTAGACTTGCTCCAATCACATGCTTTGCTAAGAGAAGTTAGTCTGTATAATAACCCCAGATATTCACAGCTCCTCCTGTACACTCTGATTGCCTTTCAGGCAAAGTTTGTTATTCTCATCCATTTTCAGAGTCATACAGCACTGAAACAGGCCCTTCAGCCCAACTTGCCCATGCTGACCAGGTTTCCCAAACTAGTTCCATTTGTCTACATTTGGCCCATAACTCTCTAAACCTTTCTGTCCATGTACCTTTCCAAATGTCTTTGAAATGTTGTAATTGTACCTGCCTCTACCACTTCCTCTGGAAGCTCATTTGCCTCTCAGGTCCCGTTTTAATCTTCCCCTCTCACCTGAAACCTATGCCCACTAGTTTTGGACATCCCTACCTTGGGGAAAAGACCATAACTATTTACCTTATCTATGCTCCTCATGGTTTTATAACCCCTATAAGACCACCCCTCAGACTCTGATACTCCAGGGGAGGAAAGCTCCCAGCTCATACAGCTTCTTATAATTCAAACCCTGCAATCTTGGTAACATCTTTGTAAATCTTTTCTGTAATCTTTCTAGCTGAGGAACTTTCTATATCAGGCTAACCAAATTTGCACACAGTATTCTAAAAGTGGCCTCACCAACAACCTGTCCAGCTGTAATATGATGTCCCAACTCCTGTCGTCAGTGCTCTGACCAATGAAGGTGAGCATGCCAAACACCTTATTCACCACCATGTCTAGCTGCAATGCCACATTCAAGCTCTCTTTGTTTGGAAACAGTCCCCAGACTTGTCCTTTGAACAGTGTTCGTCCTGCCCTGGTTTGCCTTACCAAAATGCAATTTATCTAAATTAAACTTCATCTGCCATTCCTTGACCCACTGGCCCAGTTGATCAATTGTCCATTATACTCTTAGATAACCTTCTTCTCTGTCTAAAATGCCACGAATTTTGGTGCTGCTCCTATCTACTACGTTTCTGTGTTGACATTTGTCAGGCTGAATAAGCGGAATGGCAACCACCCTGCATCACATACGCCATCCTGTGGCACACAGATACAGGAAAGGATGAGGATCCAGGTTAAGACGAAGAGGGAAATGTTTATGCCAACCTTCCAAGGACATTGTGAGACAGCACAGAAGAAAGCCTGTGAAGCTTTACAAATCGATCAACAGCAAATCCATCCTCCAGCAATAAGAAGTGTATGGGAAACTGACAAAGTTCTTTAATTATTCGTGCCTGTAGGAATCACGTGCAAGTGAAAACGTAACACACTCCAACAGAAAGGATTCTGTGCTGTTCTTCAGTGTCAAGATAGGAAAAACAATTCGACCTTTTGTATCTTGTATAATGCAGAATCTAACAGAGTAATGATATAAAATCTTGGTCTTCAGAAAGCCATCAGTTTTGTTTCAGTGCATAGTGATGTTCTTTTATGAAGTTAAAATCAATGTAAACTGAATCCATTTGCAATTAAGTGAAAGGGTGACAAACAATTCAACTGCATTGGAGCTGACTGACCATAATGTTCCTTGTGCAGAAAAGACAATTGGCTAATTCACTTGTATTTTCTGAAGTAGACAGAACATTACCCGGCTCTGTCGTGTGATGATGCACCATTAGCTGTACTCTTGCGTTGCTCTATAGTAGGGAGGAGGAAAGGAAAAGGACTTTTATTTTGTCATGCAGTGCAAAATATGTAAACTGCCAAATTCAATTTATGGAATAATCAACACTTTTTGCTCTGTTTGAAAATAAAATGAACAGTTTTACAAACCTATTAATTTTGGCTTTTTTTCCCCCTTTCTCCACTGCTTTGAAGGATGGTTATTAGATTCCATTGATACATTTTGAAAATTGAGCCAGATTTCACGCTTTTTTCGTGATACATCCGAGGGAGAGGTAGGAGGAATGCAGAACTTTTTGTAGCAAATTGCAGCAAATTTTGAAAGTAGTACATAATTAACTAAAACAAAGTTTCTGGTTGGACTGAAACAGATCAAGGCGAAAGTCACTACTGCAGATGCTACAAACCCATCGACTCCCATAGCTACATGGAGTACACCTCCGCCCACCCTGCCTCCTGCAAAAACGTCCCTTATCCCAATTCTTCCACCACCGCCCTATCTGCCCTCAGGAGGACCAGTTCCACCACAGAACACACCAGATGGCCTCCCTCTTTCAAGACTGCAATTTCCCATCCCAAGTGGTAGTTGATGTCCTCAAGCACATCTCGTCCACTTCATGCCCCTCTGCCCTCGAATACCACCCCTCCAACCACAACAAGGACAGAAATCCCTGGTCCTCACCTTACACCCTGCTAACCTCTGTATACATCGCATCATCTTCCGCCATCTACAAACAGATCCCAACACCAGAGATATATTTCCATCCCCACCCCTATCTGCTTTCCATAATGACCGTTCACTCCGCGACTACCTTATCAGATCCACACTTCCCAACATCCCACCCTCCCCTCCCGACACCTTCCCCTGCCACAGCAGCAGTTGCAAAACCTGTGCCCACGGCTCCCTCCTCACCTCCATCCAAGGTCCCAAAGGCGCCTTCCACATCCATCAACGTTTCACCAGCACTTCCACACATCATTTACTGTAACCATTGCTCCCGCTGCAATCTCCTCGACATTGGGGAGACAAGACGCCTACTCACAGAGTCCTTCAGATAACATCTGAGACACCTACACCACCAACCCCAGCGCCCCATAGCCCAACACTTCAACTGTCCCCAACACTTGTAGGCGGCAAGGTGGCTAGCACTGCTGCCTCACAGCGCTAGAGACCCGGGTTCAATTCCCGCCTCAGGTGACTGACTGTGTGGAGTTTGCATGTTCTCCCCGTGTCTGCGTGGGTTTCCTCCGGGTGCTCTGGTTTCCTCCTACAGTCCAAAGATGTGCAGGTCAGGTGAATTGGCCATGCTAAATTGCCCGTAGTGTTAGGTAAGGGGTAAATGTAGGGGTATGGGTGGGTTGCGCTTCGGCGGGTCCGCGTGGACTTGTTGGGCCGAAGGGCCTGTTTCCACACTGTAAGTAATCTAATCTAATCTAATCTAATCTGTCCCTCCCACTGCTGAGGAATGCAGATCATGGGCCTCCTCTATCGCCATTCCCTTACCACCTGATGCCTGGAGGAAGAACGCCTCATCTTCGCCTCAGGACCCTCCAACCCCATGGCAACAACGTGGTTTCCTCATTTCCCGTTGCCCACCTAACCCCAGTTCTAGACTTCCAGCTCAGCACTATCCTCATGACCTGTTACATCTGTCCATCTTCCTTTCCACCTATCTGCACCACCCTCTACTCCGACCTATCACCTTTACCCCCACCTCCATCCAGCTGTTGCATTCTCAGCTAAATTCCCAACTGCCTCAATTCCCTCCAATTTATCTCTCCACCTCCGAGACTCCCAGCCTCATTCCTGATGAAGGGCTTTTGCCCGAAACCTGATTTTCTTGCTCCTCAGATGCTGCCAGACCTGCTCTGCTTTTCCAGCACCACACTCTTGAAACAGACAAAACAAAGTCTTCTACTACAATGTGAAGAAATGGAGAATGATGTTATGATAAAGATGGGGATGGCAGCTCCTCTGTTACCATGATACATTTATGCAAATGGATGCTGGCTGACCAGGATGAAAATTATTAGCTGGTTGTTTCTGATCGGTGCAGACTCAAAAGTTTTGAAGGGCCTGATTCTGTGCTGTAGGCCTCTCTGACAAGGGATCTGTGGGGAGAAATCATTTTGAATGTAACATTTTCTGTTACTTGCAATGTCAATGGAACTGCATGGCTGTTGACATTGTAATATGTGTCAGGATGGTGTATGATTAGATTAGATTACTTACAGTGTGGAAACAGGCCCTTCAGCCCAACAAGTCCACACCGACCCGCCGAAGCGTAACCCACCCAGACCCATTCTCCTACATTTACCCCTTCACCTAACACTATGGGCAATTTAGCATAGCCAATTCACCTACCCTGCACATCTTTGGACTGTGGGAGGAAACCGGAGCACCCGAAGGAAACCCACGCAGACACGGGGAGAATGTAGAAACTCCATATAGAGAGTCGCCTGAGGTGGGAATTGAACCCAGGTCTCTGGCGCTGTGAGGCAGCAGTGCTAACCACTGTGCCACCGTGCTGCCCCATGTTTTTGAAACTCATCATAAGTCAGAGAGAGAGAGTGAGTGTGTGGGATGGGGACTTGATGTGCGGTCACGTATCTACACTTTAATCATTCTCTCTCTCAGGCTTTGACACGGAATTGCCTTTGGAATTCATATTATTTGATTGCTGTGTCTATGTATGTAACAAAAGATTAATCGCATCAGCTATTTGTTTATCTTGATTGTAACATTAAAGTTATCTTTACTAAATGCAGACAACATAAAGATGGGTAGTAGTTGTAGGTAGTATAGAGGCTTGTATGTGGTGGGTGGCACTGCAGTCTCACAGCGCCAGGGACCCGGGTTCAATTCCAGCCTCAGGCATCTGTCTGTGTGGAGTTTGAAAGTTCTCCCCGTGTCTGCGTGAGTTACCATCGGGCACTCCGGTTTCCCCTCTCGATCCAAAAGATGTGCAGGACAGGTGGATTGGCCAAGCTAAATTGCCCCATCGTGTCAGGTGCATTAGTCAGAGGGAAATGGGTCTGGGTGGGTTACTCTTCGGAGGGTCTGTGTGGACTGATGGGGCTGAATAGGCAATCTAATCTAATCTTGTTAAAGGATACAGTGGGATATAGATCAGTTGCAGATATGGGCGGAGAAATGGCAGATTGAATTTAATCTGGCACAGTGTAAGATGCTGGACTTTGGGAGATCAAATGTTAAGGAAAGGTATATAGTAAATGGCTGGACTCTAAACATCTTTGACGTACAGAATGATCTTGGGGTTCAAGTCTATAGCTCCCTGAACGTGGCCACACAAGGAGACAGGATGGTATCTACAGGAAGGTGTATGGCATGCTTGCCTTATTGGAGAAAGTGAGGACTGCAGATGCTGGAGATCAGAGCTGAAAATGTGTTGCTGGAAAAGCACAGCAGGTCAGGCAGCATCCAAGGAACAGGAGAATCGACGTTTCGGGCAAACACTTTCCTCATTCCTGAACAAGGGCTTATGCCCAAAACGTCGATTCTCCTATTCCTTGGATGCTGACTGACCTGCTGCGCTTTTCCAGCAACACATTTTCATGCTTTCCTTATTGGTCGGGGAATTGAGTACAAGAGTCAGGATGTCATTGCAGCTTTATAAGACTTTGGTTAGGCCGTACTTAGAGTATTGTGACAAAAGGTTAACTCTGTCTTTCTCAGTTACTGATATCTGAAATGTTTCCTTCAATATCTGTACTCACTATCTATTTCAGATATGGTTGTTCAAGCTACCAATATTGTCTCTTTGTTCACCTCGATTGTAATGTTAAAAGTATCCTCCCTAAAGTTCGGAACCCATGAGGACGGCCTCAACTGGGACCTCGGTTCCTATAACACTACAGGTGTCCCCAGTACACTGTACACTCTCACACGCACACCCTCCCTTCTCCACACGCTTCCTTTCATACATGCACAGACACACACTTTACCAAGCATGCACATGCACACATTCTCAGATGCACTCACACTCACATGAACACACACTCACATGTACTCACACGTAAGTGACTGGATACATTCTATTTTGCTCAATCTGCAGGCAGTCAATCCAGGTAATATTTTTTAAATTCCTACTTTGGAAATAGAACCAGTCTTACTCAAGATTGGGATACAGTCAGACTCTAACCTCCCACCTTTAATACATTGTCTGAGCTGAGATGTCACCCTTTTTAAAAATAAAACCTTAAGTCAGCTTGACAATGTGACTTTAAAGAAATTCTGGGATGTATATATTAATTAACTGCAACCCGTTCGAAAAGATGAATCACTGAACAATAATCTAGGTTTGTTTAACATATCATTTCAGTTCAAAGTTTGTGAGAAGATTTGTAGCTCGGGTGCTCGTTGTTGTGGTTCTGTTCGCCGAGCTGGGAATTTGTGTTCACAGAACACAGAAGCGCTTCACAGGAGGCTCCCAAGCACTGAGGATGTCACCTAGACAGGGGACGAAACGTCTGCAACACAAATTCCCAGTTCGGCGAACAGAACCACAACATATCACTTCAGTTGCATGACACTGTAATCTTCAGCTATAAATTGTGTCTTAAGATCCTGTTTCACAGCTACCTGATGAAGGAGCAGCGCTGTGTAAGCTCGTACTTCCGAATGAACCTCTTGGACTATAATCTGGTATTGTGTAATTTTTAACTTAAGAGTATTACATTCAGTTGTGTCGACACATTACAGGAAAGATGTGGAGAATTTAGAGAAGGTGCAGAAGAGGTTTGCCAGAATGTTGTCCAAATTGAGGGAATGAACTATAAAGAGAAGCTAGAAACACCCAGGTAGTTTTCTTCTGAGCAGCAGAGAACGAGGGGAGACATAATGGAAGTCTAGAAAGTTTTGAGAAGATTTGTAGCTCAGGTTGAGGTTCTGGATCTAGCTTTGCTCATTGAACTGGAAGGTTCTATTTCAAACGTTTTGTCACCATACTAGGTAACATTATCAGTGAGCCTCCGGATGAAGCCCTGGTGGTATGGCCCGCTTTTTATTTGAGTCCACTACATTGGACAAACAGGCAGAAAACTAGCCACCAGGATACATGTACATCAACTAGCCACAAAATGACACGACCCACTCTCACTAGTATCCTTATATACAGATGAGGAAGGACACCACTTTGACTGCGACAACACATCCATCCTAGGACAAGCCAAATAGGGACATGAACGAGAATTCCCAGAAGCATAGCATTCCAACTGGAACTCCGCCAACAAATACATTGACTTGGATTCGATTTACCACCCCCTGAGAAAAAGAACAGGAAATTACATCACCACAGGAAGCTATAGAAACGTGACTCGGGAATGGACAGGGATGACAGTTTAATGTTCCAGGATACAAATGCTATAGGAAGGACAGAAAAGGAGGCAAGAGAGAAGGGGGAGTGGCGTTTTTGATAAGGGATAGCATTACAGCTGGAATTAGGGCGGATATTCCCGGAAGTACATCCAGGGAAGTTATTTGGGTGGAACTGAGAAATAAGAAAGGGATGATCACCTTATTGGGATTGCATTAAAGACCCCCTAATAGTCAGAGGGAAGTTGAGAAACAGATTTGTAAGGAGATCTCAGTTATCTCCTTATCTCAGTAACAATAATAGGGTGGTTATGGTAGGGGATTTTAACTTTACAAACATTGAATGGGACTGCCATAGTGTTATGGGTTTAGATGGAGAGGAATTTGTTAAGTGTGCACAAAAACATATTCTGATTCAGTATGTGGATATACCTGCTACAGAAGGTGCAAAACGTGACCTACTCTTGGGACAGGAGGCAGGGCAGGTGACTGGGGCGTCAATAGGGTAGGACTTTGGGGCCAGTGACCATACCTCTATTAGTTATAAAATAGTGATGGCAAAGGATAGACGAGATCTAAAAGTTGAAATTCTAAATTGGAGGAAGGCCAATTTTGACGGTATTAGGCAAGAACTTTCAAAAGCTGATTGGGGGCAAATGTTTGCAGGTAAAGGGCTGGCTGGAAAATGGGAAGCCTTCAGAAATAAAGAACAGGAGTCCAACCATAACAAGGACAGAACCCCCCTGGTCCTCACTTTCCACCCTACCAACCTTCGCATTAACTATGTCATCCGCCGATATTTCCACCACCTCCAAGCGGTCCCCACCACCAGAGATATATTTCCCTCCCCATCCCTTTCCACTTCCGCAAAGACTGTTCCCTCCGTGACTACCTGGTCAGCTCCACGCCCACCCCCCCAACAACCCACCCTCCTGACCTGGCACCTTCCCCTTCTACCGCAGGAATTGCAAAACCTGCGCCCACACCTCCTCCCTCACCAACATCCAAGGCCCCAAAGGAGCCTTCCACATCCAAAGTTTCACCTGCATATCCACCAATATCATTTATTGTATCCGTTGCTCCCGATGCAGTCTCCTCTACATTGGGGAGACTGGACGCCTCCTTGCTGCACACTTCAGGGAACATCTTCGGGATACCCGCACCAATCAACCCCAACCCCCCATGGCCCAACGTTTCAATACCCCCTCCCACTCTGCCGAGGGCATGCAGGTCCTGAGCCTCCTCCACCGCCGCTCTCTCACTACCCGACGCCTAGAGGAAGAACACCTCATCTTCCGCCTTGGAATACTTCAACCCCACTTTTGCCCGAAACATCAATTTTCCTGCTTCTCAGATGCTGCCTGACCTGCTGTGCTTTTCCAGCACCACTCTGATCTAAACTCTGGTTTCCCGCATCTGCAGTCCTCACTTTTGCCTACAGAAATGGCCTAATTTTAAAAAATTCTTTACCCTTACATTATTAATACACAATACATATACATTTCAGTGACCCTAAGCATGAAAACATTCACGATGACAGTCCACGTTTTCCTGCTATGAAACGTTTCCATCTTTTGTCATCAAAGTTATGACAACACCTTGGCAATTAGGTTTAGATTAGATTACATTAGATTACATTACTTTACAGTGTGGAAACAGGCCCTTCGGCCCAACAAGTCCACACCGACCCACCGAAGCGTAACCCACCCATACCCCTACATTTACCCCTTACCTAACACTATGGGCAATTTAGCATGGCCAATTCACCTGACCTGCACATCTTTGGACTGTGGGAGGAAACCGGAGCACCCGGAGGACACCAACGCAGACACGGGGAGAACGTGCAAACTCGACACAGTCAGTCGCTTGAGGCGGGAATTGAACCCGCCCGGGTCTCTGGCGCTGCGAGGCAGCAGTGCTAACCACTGTGCCACCGTGCCGCCCACGAGGTTCTCTTGTCCTGCCATGTATGTAATTTGCAAAATTAAATGGCTGAGATAATAAGCTTCATCTAAACAGTTTGTAATTTTTGTTCTTAAATTTCTCTAAAAACAACAAACCCAAGGTCTCCTTCTCAAAAATGAAGTATTTCTGTTGATGAGTCTTCAGTTTTCTGTAAAGATACCCAACAGGCCTCAACCTGTTTGGTCTAGTGGCTCGGTGTCTCTGCCTCAAAATTACTCTTCAAAGACAAAATAAACCTCTTAAAGCCACAGTCTGATCACACAGTCTCCATCTCTCACTTCCTGCATTATGAATATGAAAATTCATTTATCGACCTGTACCTGTCCATTCTTGTCACATGAACATGTAAGTGTTGTCATTAAGGTGTCCCCATAAGTTATTGCAATTCAAGCATGTGACTGTTGTTTTAAATCTATTCTCTCAGTTTCTGCTGTGCGAATGTGAGTTTAGTTATCAATCTGTATCTGTCAGTTTGTGCTAGGTGTAAAAGTGTGAGTCTGGATCAGTGGTGCTGAAAGAGCACAGCAATTCAGGCAGCATCCGACGAGCAGCAAAATCGACGTTTCAGGCAAAAGCCCTTCATCAGGAATAAAGGCAGAGAGCCTGAAGCGTGGAGAGATAAGCTAGGGGAGGGTGGGGGTGGGAGAGAGTAGCATAGAGTACAATGGGTGAGTGGGGGAGGAGATGAAGGTGATAGATCAGGGAGGAGAGGGTGGAGTGGATAGGTGGAAAAGGAGCTAGGCAGCTCGGAGAAGTCCGGACAAGTCAAGGGGACTGGAAGTTTGAAACTAGGATGAGGTGGGGGAAGGGGAAATGAGGAAGCTGTTGAAGTCCACATTGATGCCCTGGGGTTGAAGTGTTCTGAGGCGAAAGATGAGGCGCTCTTCCTCCAGGCGTCTGGTGATGAGGGAGCGACGGTGAAGGAGGCCCAGGACCTCCATGTCCTCGGCAGAGTGGGAGGGGGAGTTGAAATGTTGGGCCACAGGGCGGTGTGGTTGATTGGTGCGGGTGTCCCGGAGATGTTCTCTAAATCACTCTGCTAGGAGGCGTCCAGTATCCCTAATGTAGAGGAGACTGCATCGGGAACAATGGATGCAATAAATGATATTAGTGGATGTGCAGGTAAAACCTTGATGGATGTGGAAGGCTGCTTTAGGGCCTTGGATGGAGGTGATGGAGGAGGTGTGGGTGCAGGTTAACAGTTCTCTCACCACCAGACGCCTGGAGGAAGAATGCCTCATCTTCCGCCTTGGAACACTTCAACCCCAGGGCATCAATGTGGACTTCAACAGTTTCCTCATTTCCCCTTCCCCCACCTCACCCTAGTTCCAAACTTCCAGTTCAGCACTGTTCCCATGAATTGTCCTACCTGCCTATCTTCTTTTCCAGAATTGGGAATACTGGATGGCATTTTTGCAAGAGGTAGGGTGGGAAGAGGTGTAATCCAGGTAGCTGTGGGAGTCGGTGGGTTTGTAGAAGGTGTCAGTGTCAAGTCGGTCGTCACTGATGGAGATGGAGAGGTCCAGGAAGGGGAGGGAGGTGTCAGAGATGGTCCAGGTAAATTTAAGGTCAGTGTGGAATGTGTTGGTGAATTTGATGAATTGCTCAACCACCTCGCGGGAGCACAAGGTGACACCAATGCAGTCGTCAATGTAGCGGAGGAAGAGGTGGGGAGTGGTGCCGGTGTAATTACGGAAGATCAACTGTTCTACGTAGCCAACAAAGAGACAGGCATAGCTGGGGCCCATACGTGTGCCCATGGCTACCCCTTTGGTCTGGAGGAAGTGGGAGAATTCAAAGGAGAAATTGTTAAGGGTGAGGACCAGTTTGACCTTGTAAAAGTGTGAGTGTCAATATATGGCTGTCAGACTTTGTTCTGTGAATAGTTATCAAACTGTACCTGTCAGTTCATGTTCTGTGAAATGGGAGTGTTATCAACTAGTTCCTGTCAGTTTCTGCATCGTGAATATGGGAGTGCACTTATTAATCTTTCTAGGACAGTTACTATTGTGTAAAAGTGAGTGTGTATTTAGCAATCAGTTGTCTATCTGTCAGTTTCCGACATCTGAATGTAATTTTAGCTATCATAACATACCGGTCAGTTTGTTTTTATCTCTGTGAATGAGAGCGTCATCTTCAGTCTCTACCTGATAGCAGTTGAGTTTGGTTATTGATCTGTAATGCCACTTTCTGATAGGTGAACATTTGAGCACAGTTATTCATCTGGACACGATACTTTCTGATATCTGAATATGAAAGTGTAGTTGTCAACCCATTCCTGTTGGTATGTGCAATGAAAATAAGAGAGTGTGTGTCAGAACACCTGAGTTATGAATCTATCCATGGCAGTGTTCGCAAATGTGATTGTGTGCGTGTGTCTGCCCTGTCAATATGTGTGTTGTCATTTGGCCTGTTTCTACAAAGTGAACGAGTGAACAAAGGTATTAATACATGCTTGTCAGTTTCTATTTGGCAAAGGGACGTATCTCTCTGGCAGCCACTAAAATTCTCGGTGAGGGTGTGATTCATTATGTGATACTTGTTATGAAGGTGACCTTAGGCAGATCTGTTTCAGTTTGTGAGTGCATATTTTGGACAAGAATTCAGACTTTCCAGTTTCAAAATTGTGCATACATCAATGAGCTGTGAATGCTAAATTTGTTCAAACTGGACACATGTGCATTGTGAATTGTGAGAACAAAACAAATTGATATTTTCTCAGTTGTTTGAACATCTCTCTCTCAAACTGAGCTCAATGAGTAGCTGACCCAATCTGTTCTGACTGTGGAAAGCAGTAACATACCTGCTGTTTGTTTGAAGCAGCTGGTCACACTTGGCTTCGTACCGAGGGAATATTACATTGTCTTGGTCCTTCAAGTATTTGCCTGGAGAAAGACAGAAGAGAAAGCTCCTGTAAATCACCATCAGCCAAGTTTGACCATCTTTAACTGATCAATGCAACATTCTGTTAATAATCATTAGAATATTTTATTTAAAGACAGGAATTCAAACAGAACAACATGTCTGATTCTGCTCTTGCTCCATGTCTGATGATTTTTCTTTTTGTTAATACAATACCAATTGAGTGAGGTCCAGAAACTAACCAATAATTGTTCATCTCCATGAATGGGACTATCCTATGCAAGTGGGTCTGTGAATAGGAGTTTATTTATTGAACTATACATGTCAATTCCTACTTTGTGAATAACAACCACACTCTCACATTCTGTCCCTCTCAGCCTTGCTTAAATTACTTCTGCATTCAAATAGCAGTGACTCACAGCGACAGATTGACAGAGAACTATAGATCCATTGAAATTACATTGCACATAAGAGGGCCATTTGGCCGATCTTGTCCATTCCAACCCAAAGACACCAAGTGGCCATTCTAATTCCATCTTCCTGCTAACAGCACATAACCCTGCAGTTGAGAGCACTGTCCATTTCTGCAATCTGAATTTATTTCTCAATTTGTTCCTGCCAGTCTCTGTTTCATGGATATGTAAATATAGCTATCAATTTGGACCTATCAATTTTTTCTGTTTGAATACTCGAATGGAGTTATCCATCTCTACTTGTAAATGTCAAAATACAGTTATAAATATGTTTTTGTCAGTCTCTACAATGTGAATGTGTGAGTTTATTGAGCAGCCTATCCCTGTCAGTTTCTGCTCTGTTAATCTGAGAGTGTCAGTAATAACCTGTCCCTGTCAGTTTCTGGTTTGTTGATAAATCCATTCACCTATCAACAAATACCTGTCAGTTTCAGTCAATGTGAATGTGAGAGTGCTGTTATCAATCTGTGCCTGTCAGATTCTGATATGTGAATGTGACTGTCACTTTCAGTCTCTACCTGTCAATTTTGTCACGTGAACAAGAGATTGTCAATCAATGTGTTGCTGTCAGATGCTGCAACGAGAATGTGTGACTATAGTTATCAGTCTGTCCATGTCACTTTCTGCTATGTACATTCGTGTGTAGTTATCAATCTGTACCTATCAGTTTCTGCTCTGTATCTGTGGGTGTATTTATCAATCTATTGCTGTCTGTCTTTGCAATGTGAAAGTGAATTGATCAATCTTTCCTCATTAGTTTCTGTTCTCTGAATCAGAGTGTTTAGTTATCAATCAGTAACTTTCAGTTTTTGGCTTTGTGAATGTGTAAATGCATTTATCATTCTGCAAACTATCAGATTCGGCTTTAAAATTTTCTGAGAGTATAGTTTTGATCTGTCCCTGTCATCCACAACTGTCAGTTTTTTCTGGCTGAATGTGTGTGTGAAATTGTCAGTCTATCCCTGACCAATTCTACTGTTTGAATATGAGAAATTCGGAAGCAATTCTTTCTGTCAGTCTCTGCAATGTGAATATGTGAGTGTATTTATCAATATTTTCCTGTCTTGGTGAGACAGTGTTGTGATCAATATATTCTGCCCTGTGAATATTTGAGTTTCTTTACTAAATTATATGTCAGGAAATTTTCTCTCCATATACGGAGGTTTAGCAGTCAGTTTCATCAATGTGAATATGTGAGCACAGGTTTGAATCTATGCCTATCTGTTTCTGCCAAGTCAATACGAGAGTGCAGTTTTCAATCTCTACCTGTCAGATACAGTGTGAAATCAAGTGTACTTATCAAACTGTATCTGAGAGTTTATGTTAAGTGAAAGTGGAAGTGTTGTTATCAAATTGTACCTGTGATTTTCTGTTACGTGACAAGAAGAGTGTAATTACCAATCTGTCCCTGTCAGTGTCTCCTCCATATATCCAAGGAAGTAATTAAATTATACCTGCCAGTTTTTGCTATGTGAATGAGAGTGTACATCTCAACCAATATCTGGCAGTATGAGCTATGAGAATGAGAGTGTTGCTGTCAGTCTGTACCTTTCAGTTTCTGTTATTTCAACACGTGAATTTAGTTATCAATCTGTACCAGTCAGTTTCTGCTTGGTGAATATGTGAGTATATTTATCAATCATTTCTTGTCAGTATCTGTGTTGTGAATATGTGAATGAGGTTATCAATTTGTAATTCTGTCAGTTTCCGACACGTGCATATAGAAATACATCTGTCACATTCTGTTCTATGAATATGGTACAGTTATTAATCTGTCTTTGCTTTGTGAACATCCAAATATAGTCATCAAAATGGACATGACAGTTTCCACTATGCAAATGTGCATGTGTATTTCCCAACCTATCCCTGTGAGCTTCTGCTGTCTGTCTATGAGAGTGTTGATACGAACATGTAGCTGTAATGTCTGAATGCCTTTATCAAAATGTATGTCAGTTTCTGTAACGTGAATGTTTGTGTCCAGTTATCAATTTATGACTGTAACTTTCTGCTCTGTGAACATGTGGTTATCATCTGTGCCTGTGAGTTTCTGCTACACGAATGAATGAGGGTAGTTGCAATGTGTTCCTGTCAGTTTGTACTGTGAATGTGTCAGTGTAGTTATCAGTCTGCATCTGTCAATTTCTGTTAGATCAATGAGAGAGTGTAGTTCCCAATATGTACCTGTGAGATTCTGCTCTGTTATTTTTGAGTATCATTATAAACTGTACATGACATGTGTTTTTCCCTCTGTGAACTTAAAAGTATAGTAATAAATCTTGACCTGTTAGGTTATGCTATGGGAAAGTTCTTGTCAGTTTCCGCTATGTGAATGCAGTTATCCATCTGTGCCTGTCTGTTTCAGCCATCTGAATGTATGAGTGCAAGTATCAATCTGTGTGTCTCAGTTTCTGCTACGTCAATAAGCAAGTTTAGTTTTTGATCTGTACCTGTCAGATTCAGATATGTGAATGTATGAATGCAGTTATTAATATATCCCTGAATGTTTCTGCTTATAAAAATGCAAATATATTCACTAAATCATACCTGTCATTTTCTGCAATATCAATGTGAAAATGTAGTTATCAATCTGTAACTATCAGTTTCTGTTCTGTGAACATATGAGTGTTGTAATCAATCTGTACCAGTCAGTTTCTACAATGTGAATATTCTTGTATAATGCGGCACATTATACGGCACAGTGGCTCAGTGGTTGGCTCTGTTGCCTCACAGCGCCAGGGACCTGGATTTGATTCCAGCCTCGGGTGACTATCTGCGTGGAGTTTGCACATTCTCCCCGTGTCTGTGTGGGTTTCCTCTGGGTGCCCCGGTTTCCTCCCACAGTCCAAAGGTGAATTGACCATGCTAAATTGTCCATAGTGTTCAAGGATGTGTGGGTTAAGTGCATTAGTCAGGGGTAAATGTAGAGTGATAAGGGAATGGCTCTGGTTGAGATAATCTTAAGAGGGTCGGTGTGGACTTGCCAGGCTGAAGGTCCTGTTTCAAAACTGTATGGATTCTAATTCTAACTAAAAGACTACCCCTGAAAGTTTCTGCTAGATGAATTATTAATAACTAATCAATTTATATTTAATCTCTCCCAATCAGTTTCTGATTTACTAATGTATGAATGCATTGATCAATCTGAATCTGCCATTCTTTGTAATATGAATATCTGAGTACAGTTACTGTTCTACATCTGGAGACATAGGAGTGGAGGCTAGGAAACTTGGGGAAATAAATATTGACATCGTGAAAACAGTCCACATGCCAAAAGAGGAAGTACTAGAGACGTTAAAAAAACATAAAGGTGTCTCAAACTCTTGGACCTGATCAAGAATATCCCATGATGTTTTAGGAAGCATTTGAATAAATGATATTGTTTTCTCATATTGATATTGTGCGCTCAGTAATGATTCACTACTTGTCACATATGGCTGCTGAAATTATGTAAACGCTTGATGTCATTGTTTATCTGGGTTGTGACATTTAAAATGCCCTTTTAAAATGTAAACTGGATTTAGTACACCAATTGCCTACTTTAGACAACCAGTCGGCCTCAAAAATGCTCTGAATGGTAGTGGCCAGTTTCAATCATATTAATTGAAACTGGGAAGATGTCTATGGAGAATGCAGAGAAAAAAAGAAATTTGTCTTTCCGCAGTTTGTTTGGATATATCTCTGGAAATTGAGCTCAAACTAAGTCTCATTCAATCTGCTCTGTGCCTGTGGAAAGGATGTTCTCTGTTTTGACAGTGGTAACATACCTGCTGTTTGTTAGAAGCAGCTGGTCACACTTGGCTTTGAACTGAGGAAATATGACATTGCCTTCATCATTCAAATATTTCCTTGGAGGAACACAGAAGATTTTTCACCTGTAAAGCAATATAAGCTACGTTAGGCAAGATTAAACTGATCAGTGTGGCAATCAGTTAATAATCATTTGGGTATTTTTAAACCTAGCAATTCAAACAGAACCAGGTTTCAATTCCACTCTTTCCCTGAGTTGCTCCATGTCTCCTTTTCTTTTATTTGCAACTTTGTGATGATTGGGCGAGATCCAGAACTAACATCTGCACACATCCATGAATGGGAATTCCTGAAGCAGCTGCAATGCTGACATACATCAATAGCAAGATGCCAATACACTAAATGTTGAAGGAAAGAACAAGGGACGCTATGCCTAATGTTTTACTCGAAACTTCAAGTCTGTTCACTTTAATACGTGTCCTTTAATAAGATTGTCACAAAATTATGGTCTGTACTTCCATTCTTCACTGCCCAGTATCAACAAACAGCATGAAACAGAAGCTAAACATTTAATTCCCTCAGTGTGTAGGGGATTAAAAATCACAAGAATGTTCCACAGCAGCTTCTTCCCGCTCTGCCTCCCTCAGCAGGCCCACACACAGCCCGAGAAAGGCCTCTCTCTTCCCCCCAGCCCGCTCACTCCAAGTTCCGGGACCAGTTCCTGCTCCGCTCGGCCTCTTACAAACAGCCCCCGGTTCTCCCTGAACTCACCCCGAATCAATCCCGGTCTCGGAGCCCCCTCTGTGTCCCAGGCTCCCATCCCGATGTGCTGCTGGAAGGAGCCTGCTGTTCCCTCGCTTTCCTGGGCGCTGATCTCTCCATTGCGGTCTGTTTCAAACAAACCTCTTGCACTCACTGAGTAAATGCTCCTCAATGGCAGCGCTGGGGGAGGGCCTCACGCATGCCTCTCCGTCACAAACGTTCAACTTTGGGGAAGGCGCAGTATCACGCATGCGCTGCTTCAGGATGCAACAATAAATCATTCACATGAAACCGACAGTGATTGCAGCAGTGCTAAACCCAGATCCAATATTGGGGATTAGGATCAAAGCACAAACATTACTTCCAAAAGAAAAGAAGAGACTAAATAAGCTTGGATTGTTTTCTCATGAGCAGAGGAGACTGAATGGGGGCTCATGATTTTGGTGTAAAAGGTTATGAGGTGTATGCACAGGGTGAATAAAGAGAAGCTGTTTCCCGTGTTTGAAGATCAACCACAAGTGGTGATTGGGTTAGGATATGGTAGGAGTAAGGATTCTCACTATGATGGAGTGTAAGGGGTAAAGATATAAAGGCTATTATCTCAGAGTGTAGTTATTAATCTGTACATATCAGTCACTGGTTTATTACTGCATTTATCATACGCCACATGTCAAGCTTTTGTAGTGTATATGTGGGAATCTAGTTATCAACCTGCAACTTTCATCCAACTGGTCCACTCTGACCAGATACCCTAGACTGACCAAATCTCATTTGCTAGCATTTGGCACATATCCCTTTTTATCCTTCCTGTTCATTTACCCATCCAGGTTACTTTTAAATGTTGTAATTGTTCCCGACCTTCATCAATTCCTCTGGAAGCTCATTCCATATGGACATCACCCCCTGCATGAAAGTTGTCCCTAAGGTAATTTTAAATCTTTGCCCTCTCACCTTAAACCTATGCCCTCTATGCTCCCCCAATCGAGGAGAAAAATCTTGACTTTTCATTTTATCGATGCCCCTCATGATTTTATAAGCAGCTGTAAAAATCACCCTCAGCTTCCGATCCTCCACAGAAGAAAAAGCCCCGCCTATTCAGCCTCTCCTGATAGTTCAAACCCTCTAGTCCTGGTAACATCTCTGTCAATATTGTTTGCACCCTCTTAAGATTAACAACATTTTTCCTATAGCCGCGTGACGAGAATTGTATGCAGTCCGCTAAAAGTGCCCTAACCAATGTCCTGTGCAGCCCTAACATGATATCCCAGCTCCTAAACTCAAAATGCTTACAGGCAAGCATGCCAAATTCCTTATTTCCACAATCTGTTATACCTGCCACTCCACTTTCAAGCAGCTATTCATATGCACCTGTAGGTCTTATTGTTTGGCAACACTCGCCAGGGTCCTACCATTAACTGTGTAAGTCCTGCCCTATTTTGAGCAATGAGAATATATGTGTAACTACCATTCTCTCCCTGTCAGCCTCTGCAATGTGAATAAGTGGGAGCAGTTTAGTCAGTTTCTGCTGTGTGACTGTGAGAGTGAAGTCCTTAATCTGTACGAACCACTTTCTACTCTTGCGTACCAATTTGGCTTAATTCTCTGGCAGCCACCAATATTCTCCGTGACTGCGGTTTATTCCGTGAGAGAAGGAATGAGATGTTTAATTAACATATCGGGATGGTTTTGAAATGTGAATTAAAGAGATTAATTGCAGATTGCAGTTCTTGGCGCTTGGTTTTGTTTCTGCCAGTTCGTCAGGTCCAGAAAAAAAAACGGTAGAAAGAAACAGATGCGGTTCGGCAAATGAATGAGCGAGAGAGATTGTCTGAAGTATACATTTGTAACCTAATTAACAGGTATTGGTGGATTCTCCTCTGAACAACGTCCTCCTTCTTATACAGCATTCTTTTATGCAAAACATACTCCGTTACTTGTGAATCGGCGGGCTTTTCAAATTGGAAAGAAAACTGATTATGATTAGGCGCTGGCTTCGAGTTAAGAGAACGTGCCCTCTCTTCTCTACCTCTTGGGAACATATTAAACACCAGTGAATCTATTTTTTCTGTTTACTGCTATTTGCTCAAGTTACTCTCTATTTGATTATTCCGGAAGCTACAAGCCCCGGTTGGGGTGTGAGCCCTGAGATTCATCATTGGGAAACAAAATAAGTTCCCTTTTTCTTACAGACCCACGCGTAGATACATTACACACTGATTTCTTAACTTACAAAAGTTGAGAATTCGCGGGATTCTGTTGGGTTGCTTCGGTTCGAAGCTTTCAAAATGAACCGAGATCAAACCAGAACAGTTGCCGGACTGGAATAGTTAATGTTGAGCTTTTTAGATTTGATTACATTACAGTGTGGAAACAAGTCCACACCGACCCGCCGAAGAGCAACCCACCCATTTACCCCTTACCTAACACTACGGGCAATTTAGCATGGCCAATTCACCTGACCTGCACATCTTTGGACTGTGGGAGGAAACCGGAGCACCCGGAGGAAACCCACGCAGACACGGAGAGAATGTGCAAACTCCACACAGTCAGTCGCCTGAGGCGGGAATTGAACCCGGGTCTCAGGCGCTGTGAGGCAACAGTGGTAACCACTGTGCCACCGTGTCGCCCACTTTTGCAACAAGGGAGCATGATATTAAAATAAAACCTAAATGCGGTGTTCGTTATTATTGCGCTCATGGCGAAGAAAGTTCATGAAATCCTGACAGGGCTGAATGAGGGCATTCGGCCCATCGAGTCTGAACCTCCCCTCCAAAAAGCATCTCGGATCCTTCAAACAGCTCATGTGTTCACTTCTCCTAAAGAGAGACTGTGTGTGTACTGTACTTTTATAATTTAAAAGCAAATTAACGATGAAGTATGAAAACATTATTTTCTATAAAACTCCTTTCTCTAATCTACGTCTCGGCAGGATGTCCAAATCTGAAGGAAAACGGTTGATGATTTCCCGCCTGCCTTCTCAGCAATGATCATATAGTAGTCATGATTTGGAGATGC
The DNA here is from genome assembly GCF_004010195.1 of Chiloscyllium plagiosum. Taxonomy (NCBI): domain Eukaryota; kingdom Metazoa; phylum Chordata; class Chondrichthyes; order Orectolobiformes; family Hemiscylliidae; genus Chiloscyllium; species Chiloscyllium plagiosum. Next base: position 3,445,753 of record NC_057759.1, read on the forward strand.
CTGTGTTGGATTGGGGTGTACAAAGTTAAAAGTCACACAACACCAGAATATAGTCCAACAGGTTTAATTGAAAGCACTAGCTTTCTGAGCGCCACTCCTTCATGACAACCACCTGATGAAGGGGCGTCGTTCCGAAAGCTAGTGCTTCCAATTAAACCTGTTGGACTATAACCTGGTGTTGTGTGATTTTTAACAATGATCATATAGTTACAGCTGGTGGGAACGCCAAGGGAGATAATTAGGAGAGAGGGGATTTAATCCGGAACACTCCACTACCTTCATATATGATGTACAAATTACATTGCAGTATGTATTCTTTTCACTGCCGCTGAATGGGAATAACTCCCCAGCAATGCATTACTCACTGGTGTTTAACATGCTCGCTTTCTCTCGGAATAAAAAGACTGACTCGAAAAATTGACTCACTGGTGAATCAATGTTTTTGAAGATGCAAATTAGGAAAGGGAGTAAGGTACGATCGTTTGGAATATATTTTTGTAATGGCAAAAACAAATCACCGAATAAGAATTCACACATTCTCCTCTGGCATTTTGGCGGGCTTTTCAATTCGAAATAAAAGCGGC
>NC_057759.1:3446368-3449743 GCF_004010195.1 Chiloscyllium plagiosum
GCTCCCTCTGGATGGTTTAGTGGCTCTGAAAAGAGCCGTTGTGTTTCTCTCTCTCTCTCTCGGGGTGAATGTGCAGGGCCGGCTATGCTCCGTTTAGGCGCGCTCCCCGCGGATCCGGCGGGCCAGTTGGATGTCTTTGGGCATGATGGTGACCCGCTTGGCGTGGATGGCGCACAGGTTGGTGTCCTCAAACAGTCCCACCAGGTAAGCCTCGCTGGCCTCCTGCAGGGCCATCACCGCCGAGCTCTGGAAGCGCAGGTCGGTCTTGAAGTCCTGAGCGATCTCTCGCACCAGGCGCTGGAAGGGCAGTTTGCGGATCAGCAGCTCGGTGGATTTCTGGTAGCGGCGGATCTCCCGCAGAGCCACCGTGCCGGGCCTGTAGCGATGAGGCTTCTTCACTCCGCCCGTGGCCGGAGCGCTCTTGCGGGCCGCTTTGGTCGCCAGCTGCTTGCGGGGAGCTTTCCCTCCGGTGGATTTGCGCGCTGTCTGCTTGGTTCGGGCCATTCTCTTCAACTCTCTGTAACTCACACACAGGCTGCTACTCTCAATGCTGAGGCTGCTGCGGTGCTGCCTGTTTAAGGGAATGGAGAGCCCGCCCTAGAGCTGGGATTGGATACAGCCCTGTCCATCAACCCACAGAGAAACAGCTCCGGAAGGCACAGAAAAGGCAGGAAAAGAATTGTTGAAGGCTGATTGGTTCACTGGAAATGACAGTTGGTCGGTTTGAAAATTCCCGCCGAATTCACCCTCAATAACCTTGAGATTAAATTAACCATTAAAACGCAAAACACCATACGTCTGCAACGAAGATAAAATTTAATATTTTAAAGTAATTCTTTAAATCCTACGAGGCGGGATCATTATCTGATCTGTCTGTAACAGGCAGGAGGAAAGGCGGGGTTTAAAACAGCCCAGACAAACTGAACAACCGAACTGGTGCTGGCCATGAATCAATCTAAACAACCCCGCCAATTTAAACATTTTAAAAGCTAATGCAGTGAACACTAATAAAAGGACAGAATCTCACTTTATGTTATTTTTATTATTACCCCCTATGAGATACCCCCATTCTCCGGTCTCCACTTTCGTAAACCATGGCAAGTGTTTATTTGATTTATTCAGATCAATTAATATCTAAGGTAGGTCTGCGCTCGGCGCCGGGACAGGGAACATTGGATCCGGGCTCAGCTCTTTCCTGAGAGATGTGGGTGGCTCTGATAAGAGCCTTTGGGTTCAGATGGTTATATATTACACTGACTGGTTCATTTCTTTGCTGCTGTCTTGGTCACTTTCGCTTTGGGCTTGGTCTTGCTTTTAGCCGGTTTGCTGAGGGGTTTGGGGGTTTTAGGGCCCTTGGTCTTTTTCACCTTCTTCACGAGAGTCCGTTTCTTTGGCGCTGCTTTGCTCACCGCTTTCTTTGGCGGTGCCGCCTTCTTGCCGCTCGCTTTCTTGGCTGGGGACTTCTTGGTTGTCGCTCTCTTGGCTGGGGATTTCTTGGCTGTCGCTTTCTTGGCCGGTGATTTCTTCACGGCCGGTTTCTTGGCAACTGCTGATGTTCCCGCCTTCTTTCCCGCTTTTGCCTTGACTGGATTTTTAGGGAGTTTGAAGGAGCCGGAGACGCCCTGGCCCTTGACCAGAACAAGGGAGCCGTTCGCCAGGCACCTCCTGATACTCATCTTGATCTGTGCCTTTCGCTTTCCCACATCGATCCCGCTTCTCTCCAGCGCCTTCTTTACAGCGGACAGAGACGCCCCTCTGCGATCCTTCATATCCCCGACAACCTTCAGAATCAGCTCTCCCAACCCGGGACCGGGTGTTTTCTTCCTGGGAGCCGCCGCCTTCTTCTTGGGAGCCTTGGCTTTGGTAGGAGCGGCGGCTGGAGGAGCCGTTTCGGCGGCTGCACTGTCGCTCATGTTGAGAACTCTGCGCTGAATCTTTCTCTAGGACAGTCTGAACTGGGTCAGCAATGAAACTACTGGGGGCGGCACTGAGCAACTTCAAGGCAGCGAGCGGACGGCGCAGGGACAACCTGCCGTCAGCTCCCTGCTCCTGCTGCCTCTCTGTGTTTCTCTAACGGCCTAAACTCTCCGATTCCTCTGAAATTCCGCATCTCCAGAGAGCCAGGCTCGATCGCTCCTCACCCTGACATGGTAAGGTTTACGACTGAAAAGTTTTCACTCGAATAGACGGCTCCGTTGTCGAGTTAAACTCATTTTGCTGCCGCACAGATCGAGCTTTTTGAGCTGAGCGCTGACATTGTCGGTACTTTTAGACTAAAATCTTGAAATCAACAAATACATTGTCTTAAATTCTACCTTTGGGGTCTATTGGGGGAGCCGGGGAATAAGTTGAATTGAAAATGTTTCTGATTTTCACAAGAGAGACCCAGAAATATCATAATATTCGCGGATACACAAACACAGTTACGTTCGACTTACCGTCCGCCCTTTTCCGACAGCCTCTCTGACATAGTATTCACATTCACACAGTCACACGCCAGAAATATCACCAAATGTAAGTGTGGAAGGACAGAATGTCTCCTCCTTTCAGCCTTTGCTGCGGTGTCCAGGGAGTTTGTTGTAGTTTTTCTCCTCAGTAACTGTTACACTCTCATCAGCTCTATTGTTTACACCCTCAAAGATGGCCAGTCGGTTTGCCAAGCTTAGAAGACAGAAGTGTGCACTGGAACAGGCCCTTCATGTTCATGCTGATTCTAGCAGATCCTGAATACTGTTTTGTCAAATGCTTCGCAATTGAAGCTTTCATTTTGATTTTTTTTCCCTGAGGCTGACTGGCCTATAGTTCATAATTTTATATCTACCACCCTTTTCGATTGGATTGCTTACACGAGCTAGCCCCCAATCTGTGTAAATTATTGCAGAGCTTGTAGAATCTTGGAACATGACCATCACTGCATCCAGTATTACTCAGCCCATTACATCTGGGACGTAGATGATCAAGGCCTGGTGTTTCCCAACCTTCAATCCTATCCACTGTCCCAACATCATTTCCCAAATAATACTGATTTTGTTCAGTTCTTCCCTTTCACTAAACTCTCCAATACCACTACTGTGTTAGTTGTGTGAATATTTGTGAACAGAGAACAATAGTATGTTTGCGATTTTTGAGACATTTTCATTCCCCATTTTGAACTCCCCTCTTTAATGTTGTAAGTGGCATGTGGTCCTCTTTGTCAACATATTTATGTTCATTTCTCTCTTTACACATTTATTAGTATTTTAGCAGTTTTTTAAATGGTTTCCACAACATTACTCTTTTCTTCATTTGTTCTTTGTTAGTTAAATCCCTTTTAGCAGTCATTTGTTAAATCTGGATCTGTTTGCAGCCTTCCCGTCTCACTATATTCCCAAATTG
>NC_057759.1:3450243-3460544 GCF_004010195.1 Chiloscyllium plagiosum
CTTCTTTGAGGAGGTGACCAAACAGGTGGATGAGAATAGAGCGGTTGATGTGATGTATTTGGATTTCAGTAAGGCGTTTGACAGTGTTCCCCAAGGTAGGCTATTACACAAAATATGGAGTCATGTGACTGTGGGTAATTTAGCGGTTCTGATCAAAAGTTGGCTTGCTGAAAGAAGACAGAGGGTGGTGGCTGATGGGCAATGTTCATCCTGGAGTTCAGTTACGAGTGTGGTACCGGAAGGATCTGTTTTCGGGCCACTGCTGTTTGTCGTTTTTATAAATGACCTGGACGAGGGTGCAGAAGGATAGAGTAGTAAAGTTGCGGATGATAGTCGGGTCATTGGAGCTGTGGACAGTGCCGAAGAATGCTGTAGTTTACAAACGTACATTGATAAGCTGCAGAGATGGGCCAAGAGTTGGCAGATGGAGTTTAATGTGGAAAACTTGGAGGTGATTCACTTTGGAAGGAGGAACAGGAATAAAGAGTACTGGGATAATGGTAAGATTCTTGGCAGTGTAGTTGAGCAGAGAGATCTCGATATTCATGTACACAGATCGCTGAAAGTAAACACCGAGTTGATAGGTTGTTAAGAGGCCATATGGTGTATTAGGTTTTATTGGCACGGGGATTGAGTTTCGAAACCATGTGGTCATGTTAAAGCTGCACAAAAGTCTGGTGCGGCTACACGTAGTAATTTGCCTATAGTTTGGGTTGCTGCATTATACAAGGATGTGGAAGCTTTGCAAAGGGTTTAGTGGTGAATTGCTAGAATGTTGACTGGTATGGATTGAAGGTCGTATGAGGAAAAGCTGAGGGATATGAAGCTGTTTTCATTCGAGAGAATTAATTGGGACATATAAGAAAATCAGAGGATTAGATAGGGTGTTCACTGAGAGCCGTTCCCTCGAATGGTGTTGGCTAGTACGAGGGGACATAGCTTTAAGTTCAGGGAATATAGTTATATAACAAATGTCAGAGGTATTTGCTTTAGTCAGAGAGTAGTAGGAGCAACACTTGAAGGCCAAAGGGGCTGCACTGTTCTATAATGTTCTTTGTTCTCTGTTCTAACTACCTCCCTTTTAACTGGATCCTGGATTCCTGACTGGGAGACCGCAGACATTCTAAATTGACAACAACATCTCCAACACCATCATCCTGAGCACTGGGGCTGCCCAGGGCTATGTGCTCAGTTCACTGCTGTTCACCCTGCTGAAACTCAACTGTACAACGATGATACGGCTGTAGTGGGTCCCATTAGCAGAAACGACGAGACAGCATTCAGAGAGGAGATGCAGCGTTTACCAGACTTGTGCAGGGCAAATAACCTTTCTCTGAAGGTGGACAAGACAAAGGAGATAGTTGCTGACTTCATGCTAGCATGGAGTGATCACTGTATTGACAATTTTAAAAGCCAATGATACAATCTGACGTTTTAGGGGTATAAGACCAGGGAAAATTGAACAATTGAGAGGAGGACTGCAAGCCCAACATGTAAACAGACTGTTTGCAAAGCGTACTTCTCAATCAGTAACCTGTGACGTAGAAATCCCTAAGAAGAAGAAATTAAGACACAGGAAGGTCCAAATAGAAGAACCAAAAGCTGCCTGGTTTTGCGATTAGGTGTGTTGTTTTGTAAATCTTAAATGGAAGTTTTATGGGACTAGTGTGATGGAAGGGGAGGTAAAATAGAGGTTAGAATAAGGACTTGTACATAATTGTTAAAATTAGCTTTTATTGGTACGGGGATTGAGTTTCGAAACCATGTGGTCATGTTAAAGCTGCACAAAATTCTGGTGCGGCCAAACGTAGTAATTTGTCTATAAATTTGGGTTGCTGCATTATACAAGGATGTGGAAGCTTTGCAAAGGATTTAGTGGTGATTTACTAGAATGTTGACTGGTATGGATTGAAGGTCGTATGAGGAAAAGCTGAGGGATATGAAGCTGTTTTCATTCGAGAGAATGAATTGGGACATATAAGAAAATCAGAGGATTAGATAGGGTGTTCACTGAGAGCCATTCCCTCGCATGGTGTTGGCTAGTACGAGGGGACATAGCTTTAAGTTCAGGGAATATAGTTATATGACAAATGTCAGAGGTATTTGCTTTAGTCAGAGAGTAGTAGGAGCAACACTTGAAGGCCAAAGGGGCTGCACTGTTCTATAATGTTCTTTGTTCTCTGTTCTAACTACCTCCCTTTTAACTGGATCCTGGATTCCTGACTGGGAGACCGCAGACATTCTAAATTGACAACAATATCTCCAACACCATCATCCTGAGCACTGGGGCTGCCCAGGGCTATGTGCTCAGTTGACTGTTGTTCACCCTGCTGAAACTCAACTGTACAACGATGACACAGCTGTAATGGGTCCCATCAGCAGAAACGACGTGACAGCATTCAGAGAGGAGATGCAGCGTTTAACAGACTTGTGCAGGGCAAATAACCTTTCTCTGAAGGTGGACAAGACAAAGGAGATAGTTGCTGACTTCATGCTAGCATGGAGCGATCACTGTATTGACAATTTTAAAAGCCAATGATACAATCTGACGTTTTAGGGGTATAAGACCAGGGAAAATTGAACAATTGAGAGGAGGACTGCAAGCCAAACATGTAAACAGACTGTTTGCAAAAGGTTGTTTTGAAAGGTACTTCTCAATCAGTACCTGTGACGTAGAAATCCCTAAGAAGAAGAAATTAAGACACAGGAAGATCCAAATTGAAGAACCAAAAGCTGCCTGGTTTTGCGATTAGATGTGTTGTTTTGTAAATCTTAATTGGAAGTTTTATGGGACTAGTGTGATGGAAGGGGAGGTAAAATAGAGGTTAGAGTAAGGACTTGTACATAATTGTTAAAATTATTCTCTATTATACCATAGGAAATAAAGTTGTTAATTTTTACTTGAAGTAGTTCTTGGTCACTCGAATTTTTACAGATTACAGCATGGGATAAATCTGATCTGTGTCGCTGGCTTTAAATTAAGCGTGTCGTGATAGTTGGGGACTTGGATCCGTAATCTGAACTAGTTTGAATATATTTGCGGTACAAAAAAATCTCAGCAGATTTAACTACTTGCACGTGAGCGTCTGAGATCTTTAAATGAAACATAGGTGAGACAACTGGTTTAATTTCGGGGACTTGATTAAATTAGAAGTGAGAGATATGACCTTTAAAATTGCTAGATACGTTCTGGGATTTGAAGATAATTCTCAAATTTGCCAAAACGTGTTTAAAGAAAGGAAAAAAAGCCATACTTTCAGAATTAGCAAATAAGTTAGGTTTTGGGTTTGATCAAGAACAATAACAAAGCTGAAATTGTAAAGGACATAGTCAAACACTTAAGTGTGTCGGAGAAACAGGCACGGACTGGTGGAGAAACTTAAATTACAATTTAAGAAAATGGAGTTAGAAGAGAAACAAAGAGAGAGAGAGGAAATAGAGAAGGAAAGAGAAAGAGACAGAGAGAAGAGAGAGACAGGAAACCGAGTCTGAGAGAATTTTAGAGGGTGACGCCCATAAGGATGTAGCTTAATTGGCACAGTGTTTCAGATATCTACATCTTCCACAATTACAATTAGCTCTTCCCAGCCTATTCCCATATATCTGCCAAAGTGATTTTCGTCTAGATGTTTATTGAACAATTTATTCCAAATTCTCATTGCTTCCTCGTTGTCCAATTTAATTTGAGCAATATCAAATTCAGAATTATCTCTATGATTATATGACTATCTGGATGCGATTCTTCACTTGAACCTGTAGTAAGTACTACATTGTCCTTTTGATTTCCACCCCAAGCAAAATACTGCTTGAGCGTATTAACATGACACACTCTCTCAGTTTTCGGTCGTTCTGGTGTTCTAGTCAAATAATTGAAATCAATGAAATTCTTTTCTTCGGTTTGAGCAGTCCTTCACTTCTAAAGATGTATATCCTATACGGAATGATACCGACAATGTATCCTCAACTTGCTACACTACTACTTTTTGAACGCTTTTCTGCTTCCCCTTTCATCATTCGGTTTGCTATTTTTAAATGCTGTTTTGCTAACTTACCGACACTATTTAGCGTCTCCATAAAATGCGACACCAAGTCTAATAACGTAGTCTCTGAACTCTGACTCACTAATTTTTCGTCATTTGGTTTATGTGGTCCTTTCACCTGATGTCTAAAAAACACTAAGTCCGTTGGACTGAATTTATTTGATTCAATATGTGCGTCCCTGTTTTCAGTAAGTATATTTGAATTTCTTTATCCCAAGCACTTGGCTACTCTTGTCTGTTGCCCGTCTATATGTGCTTTAATTTTGCTGCCACTGTTCTATTGCTCCTTGTGATTCTGCAGTTAATTTCAATTATTTAATTCTTAAGCTATCCATAATAACCCTGAATCAGTTTATGGAATAATATGACCCTTGATTCATTTGTATCTCTGTGGGGAATCGTCACACAGGAACGATAGAAATATGTTACTTTTTGACAATCGTTTTAGCTGTGGTATTGTGTGAAAAGCAAAGCCTATGGAAATGTAGTGGTCATATCTTTTATCGTTAATAACTGTTGATTCACATTTTTTCTGTTTTAAGGAAGGGTGCTAAACAATCAACAATAACTCTTTCAAAAGGTTCCTCAACTGCTGGGATCAGTATTAAGCGTATTCGTTTTATCAGTGTCGGAGTTTTTCCTATTATTTGACATCTGTGATGTGTTCATCAAAATTCAAACACGCCGTTATGCAGTCCAAGCAACTAAATCGTTTTGTATCTTGAATACAGATTTTCATACTCTGAACTAATGTCCTATTAGTAACCCATGCTGTACCAGCAATACCCCCTTTGTATAACTTCGGCGGGTCGGTGTGGACTTGTTGGGCCGAAGGGCCTGTTTCTACACTGTAATGTAATCTAATCTAATCTAATCTTTCCATCTTTCTGTTGTAATTCATCTGCCTTTTCTGAGCTATATTGCCCAATCTGGCTTTCGCTTGTTCTTCCGTCTTCTTCTCACTCACTTGATCAAAAAAGATCATGGAACTTCACCTTCCCAATTTTGTTCTTTGAAATTCCTTCCTGTTTTAACCCAAGGCTTTCTGACCTTTTCCCACACAGGCAGGAAAACGCCGTGGAATTACTTCCTATAACACTTGTACAGGTTTTTCAATCACAGTAGTCATCACTCCTACTTAGAAACAGCTACTGGTATATCATTGATAAGGATAAACTGTATTTCTGGAACAGAGAATTCCACAACTTTGCTACTGTCACTTCACTACTTTTCACCTAAATCTTCTTAACTCACCTTATGTAATGGAACACTGCTCTTCTCACCATAATTCTGCGTATTATCACCTTTTTCTGCCAATAATCTTCTGCATTACGATATCTCGTAGTCTCTCGCCATTAAAGGTTCCTTTACTCCATATCCGCTTGAATCATAATTTATTTAATTGTTTCCTGATACACATGATTAAAACTTACCCATACAAATCCATTCTTGAAGAGATCCAGCAGTTTGTTACTAAATAACCTCTGAACAGAGTTTTTACTTTCCTTGCACTTCGTTTGCAGGTTTTTTACTTTCCTTGCGCTTTCTCTTCCCACTTTAAAAAACCTCACTATCTTATTCTGTTTAAACACTCCAGTTCTTCCAGTGGCTTTTTAAAACCACGAAAACTGTGATGCATGGTTCAACTGTATTACAGAGAAAATACCTGTGATTTGTTTTTTCCAGGTGTAATACACGCGTCTATTTCTTTTTAAACCTGTGGTAAACTCTTCTTTGTACCTTTATAGATATTTCCTTTTCCTTTACCATTTGAGTTTCTTGTTTTTTTTTATCCCAATTTCTGTCCATGACTGACTGAAATTCATGTCGGAGGTCAAACTTTAAGAAATGAACATCTCATTACCATTTGCAATCTCTGTCGAGAAACTTGCTGTCGTAATCCTCTGCATTTCCACAAGAGTTCTCACTGGTTAAGGGAATGAATATTTGAACATGTCCAGTGTAACAGTCTCGCTAAGTGGGTCATGCAATCTGAATTATTTTCAATGTTTTTATCCAGCTTTCAAAGTTACATTGTTTGAACTTTCCAAATTGTAGGTATGTCAGAGCAGATTCCTTCTTTAGGTTCCAAAGACATTGCCTGTATGCTTCTGGAACGAATTTATAAACGCATAAAATCGTTTTTTTTTTGCTTTAACCTCATCATGCTCCATAGCTACTTGCTGCGACAGTGAAGCAACGACCTCATTTGCAATACCTCCTAAATTATGGTTGAATTAACAATATCCAAGTATTCAGTGGACATGTGATTTATCAAGCCATTTTCTCAAACTAACTGAAAAAACACACTTCCCTCTCTTCGAACTTGATAACACTTCGTGTGTATTTAACCAGATCCCATGCAGGCCTTTGGTTACGATACTTTTCCTGTTAATCGCTGCCCTCATCATTACTCCCAACATCAAATTTTACCTAGCTCTTTGCTAAGTCGGTTTTGACTTTCCAGTCTGTCTTTCTCAATTTCTTCTTCTAACTTTATCTGTTTGTTTCTCTCTTTTTATGTTTGGGCTATTCATTCTTTTGCTTTTCCCTTGCTATCATCTGGAATTTAAGTGGTTTCATTTGCGGTTGAATTGTAACTATTTCTATTAACTCTGCATGCATTTCTGGCAATTTTAAACGCTAATCTGTTACAACAATAACCTCCTCTTTCCATGTGAAGACAAGCAACTCCATCTCCAGCTTGTTTGCCAATTTTAAAAAGTCTGCCTTCATCACGTTTGGTAGGTAAGCCGGCGTTTCCGCAAACTTTGTCAAGGCACTCATCATGTAAATCAGCCGAAATCTACGCAAGAATAGAGAATTCCAACCCGGACCACTAAAATTCTTTAAATCTATAAGTTCAAACTCCAATATTGAATTAGAGACTTTGATTCCAGACCAGATTCCCCATTAGTTATAGACCGGACTAAAACTCAAAACCCCCAAATTGTTTTCATTACATAACCGAGACTAACTTTTACATTTATTTCAAGGTAGTAGCTTCCAGTAATGATTCAACCAGTCTACGACTAAATAAAAACACATTCTATGCTTAGTGCACAGTTAATATACCAAAAAAAGACACAACTTTAAATCTGTTAAAGTACTTAACAATGTAATGCATTTTTAACACCTAATTATCAACTGTTCCAGTATAGACAGTGTCCATCAAACACATCCTTTGGCAAAAATCCAACTCAGCAAGGCATTTTAGTTTTCCTTGAGTCCTTCATAGTCTGGAGGAAAGAAACAATCTGATCCTTTTGATATTTAAGAGGAAGTCCCACTATCTAAGGTTTCACTCTCACAGCCAGAAAGTCACACCTTTGCTTCAGAAGTGAGCAGAAAACTCGCACTAACAGGAAGCAAAAATTGAGGATGAAGGGCAAATGGTCGTAATGTCGATTCTCCTGATACTCGGGTGCTGCCTTACCGGCTGTGCTTTTCCACCACCACACTCTTCCGGTCTGATCCGGACCATCTGCAAACAAAGACACGCACAAGAATTCCTAGAAGCATGGCATTTCAACCGGAACTCTATAAACAAACACATGGAGTTGAACTCCATCTACCACCCCCTGAGAAAAGGAACAGGAAGTGACTTCACCATAGGAAATAACATCACCACAGGAAATGACACCATAAACCCAAAGAAACCCAAACATATAACTAGAAAGCAGGAATTCTCAGCATTGCTTCGCCTGAGGCCCACTGAAGATGTTACCTAGTAGGGTAATGAAATGTCTGGAAATGAACTTTGCAGGTCCGCGAGCAAGCCTACATCCAAAACCTCAAACTGAGCGACACATCTTCTCAAAACTCACTAAGACCTATGGGCCCAATACGCTAAAACGGCCCTAAAATGGGAAATGAATGCCATCCAACAGAGGGCACCCGCGAACAGCTGTACTTCCTGCACGAATGCCTCAGGAAACAGGTACTACCTAAATGTTTTCAATACGAACCTCCGCTTAACACTCCATTAACCATAAGAATAGCAGAGCAAAACAGCAATAGAATGCTTTGAGAAATGATGAATGAAGCCCACAACAGTCTACGTAAATACAACTGGGAAAATTTGCGTCAAAGGTCCTTACTCAGTCATGCAACAGACCATGAATGGATAGATACAGTACAACAAACCATAGATATTATACAGCGACAAGCACAGAAAATGAAAAAAAAACTAGCCCTGCAGAAAAAAAAAACTAGACAAACTTAAACAAAGAAACAACACTGACAACACAGAAGTATGGATAAAAAACTTATCTGACCGACCCTTAACATACACTGAAAAAGCCGTCCTAGTAAGAGGATTAAATTACAGCTGCCAGGATGCGGACAAGATTTCTAAGCAGCATTAGAAGCAACGCAAAAAGATTCCAACTCACAGAAGAAACCCAGCAAACCATCAGACATTTAGTCGCACCAACATTAAGCAGAAAAAAGGAAGGAAACACACTCAATACACAAGAAAGGAAGGCACTAGAAAGACTAAATTAAAGATCAAAACACTGTTCTCCTACCTGCAGATAAAGGACGCTTGACAGTCATTCTAAATCGAGGAGACTACATTGAAAAAGCGAACGCACTACTTACAGATACCAACACGTACCAACAAATGGCGATAGACCCGACCCCACAAGTAGAGAACCGAATCACAGCCCCACTCAAACAACTTCAGAAATCTGGAGAAATAAATAAGACCAACTTCCAAAAAATGAAACCAGACGGATCAAACACACCACGCTTCTATGGATTACCCAAAATAACAAATCAGGAGCCCCCCTCAGACCCATGGTCTCACTACCTGGAACACCAACTTACAGATTAGCCAAGGAGCTACACCAAAGTTTAAAATACGTAGTAGAAGACACACACCACTCCATCTACTCCACCCAAGAATTCCTGAAGCCCATCAAAGGCGCTTAGATAGAAGAGGATGAAATAATAGTCTCCTTTGATGTAACAGCCCTGCTTACATCAATCGACATTAATCTGGCCAAGGAAACAGTGACTACACTATTAGAAGATCCAAAGACATATACACCAACACCACTAACTTCATCAACAAGGACAGTATCAACAAGCAAGTGGACCTATGCCTTACCACACAGTTCACCTTCAACAACAACGCCTACAGACAAACCTATGGAACACCCATGAGATCTCCGATATCAGAGTTCTTAGCTAAGGCAGTAATGCAGAGAATTGAACAAATGGTTCTGCTAAACATCCAACCCAAACTTTGGGTTCGCTACGTGGATGATACCTTCGTCATCACTAAACGAAACAAATTAGAGGAAACCTTCAAGACCATCAATGATACCGTTACTGGCATAACATTCACTAAAGAGGAGGAAAACAACAACAAACGGCCATTCTCAGATGTCACAGTAGAGCAAACAACCAATAGGGAACTTCAAACCAGCATCTACAGTAAAACAACACATACAGACCAAATATTGAACTACAGAAACAATCATCCCAACACCCACAAACGAAGTTGCATCAGAACATTATCTCTAGAGCCAACACACACTGCAGCACAGAGGAACTACGCAGAGCAGAGGAAAAAAAAACACTTATACCGTGTATTCAAAAAGAATAGATACCCAATGAACACAGTCCACCGATTTCTTAGCAACAATCCCAAATAAGAAGACAAAACACATCCAGAAACCCTAGCCACTCTCCCCCTACATCAAAGACATGTCGAAAGTGACTGCCAGACTACTCAGTTCCCTTGGCATCATGGTAGCCCACAAACCCTCCAACACACCAGAACAGCAGCTAATGAACTTGAAAGACCCAATACGGACAACGAACAAAACTAAAGTCATTTACAAAATACCGTGCAAGGACTGTAACAAACACTACATTGGATAAACAATCAGAACACTTGCCACCAGGATACATGAACACCAACTAGCCACAAAAAAGACATGACCCTCTCTCACTAATATGCTGACATACGGATGAGGAAGTACACCACTTCGACTGGGACAGCACATTCATCCTAGGAAAAGCCAAACAAAGAGACGCACGATAATTTCTAGAAGCATGGCATTCCAACCGCAGGTCTGTCAACAAACACATCAAGTTAGACCCCATCTACCACCCCCCTGAGAAAAGGAACAGGAAGTGACTTCTCCACAGGAAATGACATTACCGACCCAAAAGATAAATAGAAAGCAGAAATCATCAGCAGTGCTTCGCCCAGAGGCCCACTGAAGATGTTACCTAGTAGGGTGACTA
>NC_057759.1:3462375-3492733 GCF_004010195.1 Chiloscyllium plagiosum
ATGTTTGTAGTCAGTTAAAGATTTGACATCCCAACCAGGAACTGAGACATTATCAGTGGGCAGGACAGATTGGGAGTAAATGTTAGTCATTCAAATTCACTTTACCTTTCTGTGAGAGTACACAAAGTTTGAAGAGGCTGGTTTTACGTTAAGCATGTTGCACGATATTGTGAAAACCATGTTCGTGCACATTTTCATTTCATTGCGTATGAAATAACGAAGAAGAACAAATGAACAGTGTGGCTATCCTGAAGAAAATTATCATTAATGCCAATTACATTTAAAAAGACAATGAAATATGAATGATCTCCAGTAGCACAAGGAATTCATTCCAAGCCGAAAGTGTTAAAACGTACTTAATAAAAGATAAGTTGTCATAGGAACTTCCATGAACATGGAAGAACAATGGGACACAACAGCAATTGGCAACTGCAACATTATTGCATACAAAGGCACAATAAGTTCGATTGAAAAATGACGGAAGTGAAGACTGGAAATGCTGGAGATCTGAATCGAAGAGTATGGTGCTGCAAATGTACAGCTGGTCAGGCAGCATCTGAGGAGCAGGAGAGTCGAAGTTTCGAGCATACGTTTTTCAATAAGAAGGGGACTGATAGATAAATGGGAGAGGGAGGGGGCTGAGAGGAAGGTAGCTGGGAATTCGATAGGTAGATGAAGGTGGGGAAAAAGCAATAGTTCGGAGAGGAGGGTGGCGCAGATAGGTGTGCAGGAAGATGGACAGTTAGGACAGATCAAGAGGGCTGTGCTGAGATGGATCTAGATTAAGGTGGAGAGAGTGCAAATGAAGAAACTTGTGAAATCAAAATTTATCGCGTGTGGTTGGAGGTTCCCAAGGTGGAAGATGAGGCTTTCTTGCTCCAGATGTCCAGTGGCTAGCGTTTGGCGCTAGAGGTGGCCCAGGACTTGCACATCCTTGGCGGAGTGGGGAATTAAAGCTTTCAGCAACGGGCGGTGGGATTTTTTTTAATGTGGATCTCCCAGAGATGTAGTCTGAATGGATCTGCAAGTTTGTGAAATCCTTTGAGTCCTCCCACTTCGTCTATACCTAAGGGGTAGCCATGGGCACAAACGTGAAGTCCAGCTATGGCTGAGTCTTCAAGAGTCCATGTTCCGCAGCTACACCGGGACCATTCCCCACCTTTTGCTCTGCTACATTGATGACTGTATTGGCGCCACCTCGTTCTCCCATGAGAAGGTTGAGCAGTTCGTCATCTTCACAAAGAACCTTCCACCCCGAGATCAAGCTCATGTGGACCATCTCGGACACCTATTTCCCCTTTCTAGACTTCTCCATCTCAATTTTTGGTGAACGACTCAACACGGAAATCTACTTCAAACCCAGCATCTCCCACAGCTACCACGACTACACCTCCTCCCACACTACCTCCTGTAAATAAGTTATCTTTCATTCCTAATTCCTCCGCCTCACTTCAGGAGGACCAATTCCACAATAGAACATCGCAGATGGCCTTCTACTTCAAAGATCGCAATTTTCCCTCCCACCACAAGGACAGAAACCCCGGTCATCACCTTGTAGCCAGCAACTGTCAGATACATCGCATCATCCTACACCATTTTCGTCACATACAAGCAGACCAACCCCCCCCCCCCTTTCAAAGAATTCAATAAGGTTTGTGAGGCACGACCTGCCCTTCACAAAACCATGCTGACTATATATTTCCCTCTCCATTCTGATATTTATTCCAGAGAGACCATTCACTCTAAGACTCCCATATTAGGTTCACACCCTCCACCACCATAGCTTCCACTTCGGGCACCTTCCCCTACAATGCAAGAAGTTCAAATCCTGGGCCCACATCGCCTCCCTCACCTCCAAAAGGATACTTCCCCATCCAACCGCGATTTACTGTACTTTCACGTACATCTATTTTGCTCTTGATATAGTCTCCTCTACACTGGGGACGCAGGACGCTGACTTGGAAACACTTAAGAGATGATATCTGGAACACCCACACTAAACAATCCCACTGTCTGTGGCCAAACACTTTAATGTCCTTTTCAACTCCGCAAAAGGACATGCAGGTCTTGGGCCTCCTCCACCACTATACACACGTCATCCAAGGCCTGGAGTAAGAACGCCTCATCTTCCGCTTCAGACACTCCAACTACACAGCATCAATGTGGACTTTACCAGTTTCTTGATTTCCACTCCCCCACCTTCTCCCAGATCCAAACTTTCAACTTGGCACCGCCCTCTTGAACTGTCGTACATGTCCATCTTCCTTCCCACCTATCCACTTCATCCTCCTCTCTGACCTATCACCATGACCCCCATCTTCATCTACCCATTGCCTTCCCTGCTACCTTCCACCCAGCGGTACTCCATCCAATTTATCTCTCAGCCCCCTTGGACCACGCTGTCATTCCTGATGACGATTTCATGCTCGAAACGTCGACTCTCCTGCTCCTGGGGTGCTGCCTGACTGCCTGTACTTTTCCAGAACCATACTCATCGACTTTGAAATGAAAAGTCTGAGACAATTAAATACAGCAAGAACAGTGTGTAAGTTTCATTGCAGTGATGGAAATTCACATATGTATGTTTGATTATCATTTTGTGTCTTTAATAGCAGTTAGTCATTCCTAAAAACTGGATGGGCAGCCCTCCTGGAAGTACTTCAGTTGTATGATTGATTGAAGATGTCTGCATCTTTCCAATGAGAATCCAAATTTGTTTGCGATTCTGTGCAATTACAAACCAAAACTAAGAATGTTTTCCTCTCACATTGCTTCTTAGAATACGATTTGAACAGATCTCGCTCCTGATGAAATGTTTCAATTACACGTGAGTAAAGATATCCCGCTGAAGAAATAAGAGAGAAGCTGCTCTGACTTACCGAAATTTTGATTTTTAAATTTGGCAATTTCTCTGTGCACGTCATAGTGTTGGAAATTTGATTGTATACCAAGTATGGTATGCTTTGACCACTGGTGCCAGAAATGATCAGTAATTCTAGCTAACTTCAAACCAACAAGCTTTTTCTGCAGCATTTAGCCCATTTATTTGTTTGCTTTGGCATTGTAAGTGAGCATTTAAATACTCGTTTACAGTTTTATTTTCTGTCTTGACCACATGCACAAGCTTCCACGTTGTCACCACCCTCTGAGTGAAAGATTTCCCTCACAATTTCTCTGAATCATGCCTCTTACTAAAAATGTATATCCCCTGGTTCATAGTCACTCCATCAAGAGAGTATTTTCATCCAGTCTACTCTATCTAAGCCTTTCCTAATTTTATTTCTCTCGATCATGTTTCCCCTTAACTTCTATTATCTGAGGATGAAAAGTCAAACCGTTCAAACTGTCTGTCTAAGATTGGCAAGTACATGCAAGATCCCATAAATCTTCTATGCATTCTCTCTTGTGCTATCACAGTCCTTCTTGTCTGTGGATTTCAGAGGGATGCAACATATTTCAGTTATGAACTATGTTGTGCTTGCACCATTTCTCTTTTCTGAAAATCTTTGCCTCGCCAATAAACGTATGTATAAGATATGCCTTCTTGAATACTTAATATGGCTGCTCGGATAACTTAAAGAACAAATGCTGATGAATATCCAGACCCTATGATCCTCTGTGCTTCTAGATGCCTACTGTTCATCATGAGTTCCCTTTCTTGTTTGTCCTAAGAGCCAACGGTCAGATCCGTCAATTGTCGATAAATGCAATTTCTGTAACACAGGCTCTGCTTGTTTTTGGTCTACAGGTACAAATGGTAGTTAGGAAGTCAAATTGAATTTTGTCCTTCATTGCGAAAGGGATTGAGTTTAAAAGCAGAAAGGTTATGTTGCAGTTGTATTGGGTGCTGTTGAGGCCACACCTGGAGTCCTGCGTGCAGTTTTGGTCTCCTTACTTGAGCAAGGAGGCAGAGGAGTTACACTATTTTACTTCCGGACTTGAGATGGTTGGTTTTTGCAGAGAGATTGAGTAGACTGGGGTTATATTCATTGGAATTTAGAAGAATGAGGGGAGATCTCATACAAACGGATAAAATCATGAAGGCAATAAATAAGAGAGACGTGGACAGGATGTTTCCACCGGCAAGTGAAACGAAAACAAGAAGGCTAGCCTGAAAATTAGGGGCAGCAGATTTAAGACTGAATTCAGAAATACCTTCTTCACCCAGAGGGTTGTATATCTATGCAATTCCCCGCCCAGTGAAGTGGTTGACACGACTTCAGTAAATGCTTTTAGTGCTAAGGTACATAGATTATTGAACAATATAGTGTGACAGTGAGAGGGCTGGCAAGTGTGGCTGAGGCCCACAGAAAATTCAGCTATGAACTTATTGAATGTTGGAGCAGGCTCAAAGAGACAGATGGCCTAGTCCTGTTCATAGTTCGTCCGTTCTTCTGTACTTTTTTTTAGATCCATAGATTTCTGTTACTTTGTTTTCCTGAAGTAAGAAAGTAAGATTGACAAGTGAAGACAACAAATTTGAGGGTGTCTCTTAGGGACGCAAAAATCTGTTTGGAAATCCATTGGCTGATTTTTCATTTTCACTGTGTCAACATTTTGATATCACTCACCAACAGCACCATAAGTCCACAAACACCACAAGAGTGCACCGAGTCAAGCAGGTCGCTCCAGACCACTTCCTCAAGGTACAATTAGTGACAAGATAAAAAGAAAAACTTCACATTAAGAGCAAAATCACACCTCCAGACTCAACCAAAAATCTGGTTTGCTGTGCCAACTGCCCAAGTACATCACATCAACCTCAAGTGCTCCGTGGCTCCGTGGTTAACACTGATGCCTCACAGTGCCAGGGACCCGGGTTCAATTGCAGCCTTGGAGACTGTCTATGTGGGATTTATGTCTGCCTGGGTTTCCTCGGGGTGCACTGGTTTCCTCCCAAAGTCTAAAGGTGTGTAGATTACGAGAATTGGCAATGGTAAATTGTGCATTGTGTTCAGGGATGTGTTGCTTAGGTGCATTAGTCAGGGGTAAGTGTAGGATAATTGCGTTGGGAACTGGGTCTGTAGTGAGAGTCGTTCGAGAGGGTTGGTGAAGACTTGTAGAGCCTCACGGCCTGTTTCCACACTGCAGTATCATTCTATGAATCTAACCATGTTAAAGAAGTAGTATCATCACAATAGTGGCAATATAACGAAATTAACGCCCGAAGAACCATCTCATAGAGGGACCACCACGAATTGAAATGACAAAGTGAGCAAGTGAACATATCCTGCAAATTCCTTTTAAATGCACACCTGAAATCATGGCTTGATAAAATGTCGCCTTTCTTCCACTCTCCCTGTTTCATCACTCATGACCAATCTTCGACCAACATCACATACAATTTGTAGCAGAAGGGACGACAGCGTTTACGTAAAATGATCACCACGATCGTTTCTGGGGAACTTAGATATCATAGAATCCCTGCAGTGTGGAAACAGATCATTTGGTCCAACAAGTCCACACCGACCCTCCGAAGAGAAATCCATTCTGTTACCGTATTATTCCACATTTGCCCCTGACTAAGGCACCGAACTCACACATCCCTGAACGTCATGGGCAATTTACAACGGCCAAATCTCCTGAACTGCGCATTTTTGGATTTTGGGAAGAAACCAGAGGCCCCAGAGGAAACCCACACAGACGGGGTGGGGGCCATGTGCAAACAGCACGCAGACTGGCGCCCGAGGCTGGAATCGAACCCTGGTCTCTGGCGCCAGTTCATGGGGAATATCAGGCAGCACAGACAGAACTGTGCACACGCACTTTAAACAATGCAAAAAAAACAAACACTCACAGATTATGTCTGCAGCAAGATAATCACCCAGCCACTAAAACATCTAGCTGCATTTATAATTAGAATGACAAATCAGTTGTAACAGAACAAAGGGATTTTCCTCATCTGTATGGATCTATGGAACAAAGAAACTGAGCCAGCAACAAAGCAACATTGAATTCCGAGGCATCTAAATACATAATGGCACCAGTAAACTGGCAACAACATGAAACTAACAAATGCATCGACAAAGCAAGTCACAGCAATAATTCAATACAGCACAAAACAACGTGAAAAAAAAACAAACTGCTGAAATTTAGATTAGATTCCCTACAATGTGGAACCAGGCAATTAAGCCCACCAAAGTCTACACCGACCCTCTGAAGAGTCACCCTGCACAATCTGCCGAACAGGTTGGGCATTTTAGCTTGGCCAGTTCACCTAACCTACATATCTTTGGACTGTGGGAGGAATCCGGACCACCCAGAGGAAACCCATGCAGACACGGGGAGAATGCGCAAACTCCACACAAACTCACCAACTGCACCATAAGACCACAAACACCACAAGAGTGCACCGAGTCAAGCAGATCCCTCCAGACCACTTCCTCAAGGTACAATGAGTGACAAGATAAAAAGAAAAACTTCACATTACGAGCAAAATCACACCTCCTGACTCAACCAAAAATCTGGTTTGCTGTGCCAACTGCCCAAGTACATCACATCAACCTCAAGTGCGGCACGGTGGCTCCGTGGTTAACACTGATGCCTCACAGTGCCAGGGACCCGGATTCAATTGCAGCCTTGGAGACTGTCTAGTGGGATTTATGTCTGCCTGGGTTTCCTCGGGGTGCACTGGTTTCCTCCAAAAGTCTAAAGATGTGTAGATTACGAGAATTGGCAATGATAAATTGTGCATTGTGTTCAGGGATGTGTTGCTTAGGTGCATTAGTCAGGGGTAAGTGTAGAATAATTGCGTTGGGAACTGGGTCTGTAGTGAGAGTCGTTCGAGAGGGTTGGTGAAGACTTGTTGGGCCTCACGGCCTGTTTCCACACTGCAGTATCATTCTATGAATCTAACCATGTTAAAGCAGTAGTATCATCACAATAGTGGCAATATAATGAAATTAACGAGGCTGAAATAGAACCTGATCTCTGACGCTGTGAGGCAGTAGTGCTAACCACTGAGGTACCGTGCCACCCCCAGTGGGGTACAATACGGTATGGATTAGTACAGTTCTGAATGGCCTGGACAGAGTAAATGTTGGACAGATGTTTCCATTGGGAGGAGAGACTAGGACCTGAGGGTACAGTCCAAGAGTCAAGGGAAGTCCTTTAAGAATGGAGATAAGGAGAAACGTCTTAAGCCAGAGAGTGATGTATCTTTGGAATTCAATTCCACGCAGTACCAAACGGTGTTGCAGTAACATTGTACAGAGATTGTATAATGACTGAGATTGCGGAAAAAAAAGAGATCATTCCATTTGATTCGCATGGCAGGCAGAAATAAAAATTATATAAATGCAAACAGGCCAAGCAGCCAGAAAGTACACGGCAGCATGCACTGCTGTTGCACTAAGAAACTAGCGTTAATGCATTTAGAAGCTAAATCATCTGTAGAAAATAAAAAGTAATCATTTGGTGCACTAGAAAGGTGCGATTGGCAATGATAAATTGTGCATTGTGTTCAGGGATGTGATTTACGAAAAACTCAGAAGGAAAATTAAAATCTGTTATCCATCTTTATATGAAACGTCTGACGTACGTTGGAGTAATCTCTGTCCTGCTTCATGAACACAATTACAATTATACTCAAAGTCTTGAACTGAGCAAAATGAGTGCAAACTGCTTGATGGACTTACAACTGAGCACCAGAAATTATTAATCAATCGATCAGCGCCCAGTAACGGTAATGCAAACCAGCCCTAAGATGCACAAAAGCAACTCATGGTAGGAATTTCCAAACCTGGGTCCTGGGTAAAACATCCAGAGCAAGGACATCAATGTAATGGGAATTCAGTTCCTTCAAAACGCAGACTTTCCATTGGTTGCATTGTTTCTGGAGTGTTGCAACAAAATTCAACACATTTCTTTAAAGCAAGATCTATTTTCTCGACGTCAGCCTTTCATGTTATTTCAATGAAGCCCATTATTTTCCTGAATGCTTAATTCATGCAATTGTTATTCATATTTCATCCTACTGCATTTAATTGATTTCCCGTCATAAATATCCAACTGTCCCTCAGTTGAAAACGTACCCAAGTTAAGGATTTGTGGACTTGAGTGATTTTTCTAAAAAAAAAATGATCATACGAGAGATAATGAGGAAGATTTTAGTCATGCATTATTCGGATGTGACACAAGAATGCAATTTCAAACTTTCAGGTCTATGATGTAAAATATTGACGGTTCCTTAGAGTTGTTTCATTCAAAATATGAATTAGAGTCCGGAAGTGCTTGAGATTGCACCTTGTTTCCTTCTCAGGAGAAACGTCGTTGTTCCTCGCTACGTTTGCCTTAATTGTCTGTTCGAAAGCACAGCTTTCCTTTGATTAACTCATTAAATCCATTTGCAGACCAATCATTATTCTCTATCGCAACAAAACATTTACCCAACACCTGTCAGACCACTACTGAGAAAATATTAGTAACATTGTGAAGCCTTTTTATCTTCAGATTGACTGTAAACAGCTTCTGTCTGTGTCGTCCTCATTTCTGCAATGGTTCTCTTCCTGTCCACTGCATTGTCAATTTGTGTGGTATCTGCAAAACTGGAAGTCATGTCCTGAGATTAGCGAGGTGGACCTCATAGAAATTGAGTTTCATGAGAGGTGCTGTTAATCGGATCCGGTCAGGGGGCCCTACTTGACAGTTTAAAAAAAGATGTCTGATGAAAGGCTTATGCCTGTAACGTTGATTCTCCTGCTCCTCGGATGCTGCCTGATCTGCTGGGCTTTTCCAGCACTACAACCTCGACTCTAATCTTCATCAGCTGCAATCTTCACTTTCTCCTAGTTTTAAAAAAGGACTCACATGACACCAGTTTACTGTCCAACAGGTGGATTTGAAATCAGAAATTGTCAAAGCGTTGGTCCTTCATCCTTTCACCTGCGGAAGGGGCAGAGCTGTGAAAATTTGTTATTTCAAATAAGTCTTTGGACTATTACCTGATGTTGTGTGACTTCTGAAATTGTTCACGCCAGCCCGACATTTTCACCTCCGCATTACAAAAAAGGACTATCAGACATCATGAAGGAGTTGGGGTCGTGTCAGGAATTCCCATGTAAATAAAGGGTGACTTTAGGATGGAACACTGGCCTCTGCAAATTATTTCACCAAGTCCATAATGTTCTAATTACGAGCTGCCATCGGCGAGTCTCAGCTACTGGGAGCATGCGTTGAGGCATTGTGTCTGTGGTGATTGTAATGTTCAGTCTGTTATTTTCAAAGAATCGTTCCTGTGATGCCAGCATTCATCAACAGTACTTTGGGGAACATCAAACACCCTCAAATACAGCGAGAATGTCAAAGGAAGAGGGGGAACTTGTCTTGTATCATGTCTGTAACTTTATTTTCAAGACACAACAGAACCACTCTTTGCTGTACCTGTTCAGATCAGATATTTTCAATTTAGATGTTGAACTTAAAACGTTTTGGCCCTTGTGATCTACACTACTCCCATTTCCTGTGTTTATTTCGAAATTGATTTGTCTTCATCAGATCTAAATTGAAATATGCTCTGGTGAATATTTCAAGGATTTTGACAAAGGAACATTGAAGGAGTCACCCTAGTCCCAGAGGGCTATTCTGACACATAGAGAGAGAGAGAGAACTGATGGTGAGTTTAACCGAAGGATTACCGTACCTCTCTGCATTTCACACCAATTTCCAGCCCACTCTGCGAATTGACTCTGACGTACGACATTATGATTGATGGGATGGTCAATTATATAGTCACTAAAGATATTTCGGCCTAGTGCACAATCTTGAGGACCTCCTGCAGTCAAGTCTTGGAGCTCAGATGGCTTCCCTCTAACAACCACACCAATTTCAGTGGGTCTGAAGTTATGTGTAGCCGAGACCAGGTAAGGAGAGCAGTTTTCTACACTAAAGAACTGGGACACGTCGTTTATAGCATAATTTTGTAATGTAATGTAAATAAGGTATAAACTCAATGGGTGGATGTGCCAAGTCTGACTTGTATGATGCCAACATTCTTTGATTGTGAAGTTGAGGCTCTGAATGAATTTCTGTTTTGTTTTTCCTTTGTTTTGAGGAAATGTTAACGAGTGTAAATTTAAGCTCTTGTTATGGTCAGTATCGGCTTCAGATTCTGGACAGCTCATTCACAGACAGAATTTCGCAAATGAGTTGTAAAACTGAATTGAAAGGAAAGCAGTAGTATAGCGGTGTGCAAACGAACAGCTCTCAAGGAGCGCTACAACATGAAGCACTGGATGACTAGATAGCCTCAGCAAAATAAAGGTCATTCCTGAAATAAGTATAAAAAACTTAGATATTGAAGGGACTGATAGTAAGTGAATTAATGCAAGTCTTATTATTTGGCGGCAAGATGCAATTTACAGTTGAGACCTAAGATCAGATTAATGTAGTCTTTGGTGTATTCAAATACAGATTTAAATCTCCACGAAAAACATCATCAAAATAAACCTGTTACAGTAATCTGTTTGTTAAAATGACATAAAAAGTTGAAACTGCAATCGCAGTTTTCCAGAGGAGATACCACACATTATGAAATAAATTCTCGGTAACTGTATCAGCTCCAATTCCGAAAGAATTCGCCAATTCCAAAAGATTGACAGCAGCAGGAAGGGAGAGTGGTTTCACAGATAACAAAATACCTCTTTCAAGGGAAACTGTAAAAAAAAGTGTACTACACCGTCCTTACTGTTGTTGGTGCTCCTGGTAAGTCTTGGTGCACTTCTGTTGTAAAAATGTGTGCATTTAACTCATGCGTGATTTCACTCCACGACTGATTATTTTTTTTTCCATTTACCTAGACAAACGATAATGTCAGATGATAGTTCCCTTACTTACTACGTTTAAAGCAAATAGTTGGTCAGTTTGAACCCCCCCCCCCCCCCCCCTCTGTAATATGCAGTATTGACTGTTTCTTTATACTGTGCGGGATCGCTTTGCACTGAGGCCTCGTTAATGAAATTTGGCTTACTGCAGTCCCTCGCTGGTTTGGTTTAGCAAGACTACTCACTCTCTGTAGTAGTTCAAAGCCAGCTATCGGCCAGACAGGTCTTTTGTATTAACAAACCACCGCTTAGTGACACCTGGTGTTTCCCATTCCTTGATGTAAAGACATTTTGTTGGTGACATCTGCTCAGGCAGCTTGATCCAAATTGGAGCACGGATACAACGTGGCCTATGGTAGGTGGAACACGCCGTTTTGGAGTGATACATGATGCTCAGCATGGATGGCTTTGACTATCCTATGTGTTTTTGTTAGTCATGGATGGGTAGAGACATGATATGTATAAGGACAGATTATTGGGTTAATACAAGTACCCAATGTGTGTTATTAGCATACGCAGTTAGCACTGCAAAACTGTGTTGCATAATTTCTTACGATAGAAAATCAAGCTCACCTGTAGCTCACAACCACTCAGCATTATCTGGTGGTTTATGGAGTGTTATGTACTTTTGAATCAGATCTCCAGGAATCAGTGAAGGTATTACTGATTGTGGAATTATACTGAATGGGGATCACAAAACTCAGCATGGACATCTGCTTGCTGTGGCCTTATGTTGCTAAGAGGGTTTATCATTGTAGAATTATAGTGCGTGTGGGTATCTGCTCGAATAGGAACATCTGACTCAGTACTCTTGCTTCTATGTGGTATCCGTAAATGTAGCATCTGGTTAGGTTTATGGCAGGAATGGGAGAATACCCGTTACCTCGACTGGAAATTGTGTTTGGAGTGCCTTTCACTCCATAACTGTTGTGCATGTGAGTCATTAGCCTGAAGGCAACTCCCAATTGCACAGGGAATGAGATTCAGTTAGCATCTTCCAATTAGAATCTTTCAGTGGCACAGGTTCCTAGTCAAAGGGACTAGGAACTAGCCCAAGTGTTACTGTTAGGCTCTCTCAAAATAAAGTTATACTATATGGGGATTAATAACTGGAGGGGAACAATTTACCCCAATGAGTTTGTACAAGTTGAATTTAACTGTTTGTGGTGAAATAAATTAAAGGCAGAATCTGACTTCGTTCATAACTAGGACCATAAATTTATCGAAATCATTCAATGTTTCTTTTATATTACATTTCTCGTTTCTGATGTGTTCACTGATAGAATTGTCAATGTACCTTGTAAATATGATGGATTGCAAATGGGAAAAATCGTTAGTTGCATATATTCAATCCTGAATTTACAAAGCACAATATTTCATTGGGGATACACAGTTGCAAAATATTTGCATAAAATGACGATAACAGAACAGTAGTGTTAATTCAATCATTTGTCCTATGGACATATAATGTTTAATTAAAAAATATGTTGGGACTACTAAATATTCCAGCATGGTTAGGTAAGTTCTGCATCATGGCTACCCTATTTCATTATAGAGACTTTAATAAAGATGGATCTAGATCAACAAGTATTGAAAATATTTCTCATCTGTATCTGATTCGATTTTGATTAACAATGTTTGGATTGGTAATTCATAATTTATTGACGCTTGATTTTACAGTGATCTGTGTCCTTTATTTGTGGTTTGCATCTTTGTGAGGACAAGGCTAAATGAGGAGCTTCTTTTAAGTAAGTATCTGAAATTCACTTCACCTGAGGAAGGAGCAGTGCTCTAAAAGCTTGTGACTTCAAATAAACTTGTTGGACTATAACCTGGCATTGTGTGACTTCATAACTGACTTGACTCAAGAGAGACTGCAGACCCAAGCAATGTGATAGACTCCCAACTGCTCTTTGAAAATGACCTTGCAAGCCATTGACTTGTACCTAACCATTCACAGTGCGAATGTATCTGCATCAGATCAAGAAAGTGGTTCACCTCCACCTTCCCAAGGACAATTAGGTATGGTCAACAAATGTTGGCCTTGCCAGAAATGGCCATATCTCATGAGAATGCAAATATTATTGAAAATGGCAATTACCCTTTCTCTTATTTTAATGGTAATGAATTTGTAATGCCATTTGAAGGTATTAATAGGGGAATAACTAACATACTGACTGCATTAGAAACATCAATGGAGAGGTTTAAAATGGCAATAGATCAGGACTTCAGCAGCAAGTGAGCCATGACAGGGATTGTGTTGAGTGTTTTTATAGAGGTGGAAATAGATGGTCTTAGCTATGTCATGACTGTATAGTTGGAAGCACACCTCAGAACTAAATATAATACAAGTCTGGTTTGGCATCAGATGGTTGACTGGCAGAGTGCTAATATCAGTGGCCAGGGAATGGATATTGTGAGAAGGACTAGGGACAGTGATGGTGACTCTTTCAAGGACTTCATTAAGGATGAAATTTCTGCTCAGCCAATTCTGTCAGACATGCAGTCTACTCATTTGGAGATGGCGAAGGAAGTTTTGGACATGTGGAACTTACCATTGCTCTTAGATGTTGTCACCAAAGGACAGTAGATGAATGTGAAATTGGAGAGGACAAGGCTAAATGAGGAGCTTCTTTTAAGTAAGTATCTGAAATTCACTTCACCTGAGGAAGGAGCAGTGCTCTAAAAGCTTGTGACTTCAAATAAACTTGTTGGACTATAACCTGGCATTGTGTGACTTCATAACTGACTTGACTCAAGAGAGACTGCAGACCCAAGCAATGTGATAGACTCCCAACTGCTCTTTGAAAATGACCTTGCAAGCCATTGACTTGTACCTAACCATTCACAGTGCGAATGTATCTGCACCAGATCAAGAAAGTGGTTCACCTCCACCTTCCCAAGGACAATTAGGTATGGTCAACAAATGTTGGCCTTGCCAGAAATGGCCATATCTCATGAGAATGCAAATATTATTGAAAATGGCAATTACCCTTTCTCTTATTTTAATGGTAATGAATTTGTAATGCCATTTGAAGGTATTAATAGGGGAATAACTAACATACTAATCTAGCAACTGGATTGCAAATAAATGTGAATAACTTTCATCTTTTGTTGCAGAATTAAATTCACTCCTTGAAATGTTTTATTTTTCTGCCATGAAGAATTGATTGAAGAGAAGTAAGAAGATGATTTGTGATAGAATTTATACTCCTGTGGGCTACTGCCAAGATAAAAGCCAATAGCTCTTTTCATATGAACATTACAGAATGTGATGCTATTTATAGTTTCATCCAAGTGCAGTTAGAGTAGAGAAAAGTTGCTGGGAGTTGTCTCTTTGAATAGTTTTTTTTTCTGAAATAGCTTCAATTGCAAAGTAGTGAGGGTGGTATTGGAAAGGAAGTCTAAATAATTGCAGGCATCCTTAGACAGCAATATTTGTTACATTGGAGAACAGTAGAAAAATAGTAAATGTATTCTTTATAAATGGGCTTACCTTTCCAAAATAGTTTTCAATTTACAGTATTCTGCACAGACTGATTTTACTGGGCAATGGTGGATGTGAGAAAATTCTATTGAGTAAGTAGCATAATTGAGGCTCCAATAAAGGTTGTGGGATATGATAAGCTGAACTTAATACCAAGGTCTTTCACATCAGTGAACGAATGTCTCATGGGAGAGAAATGGAAAGAATGTGTTTATTTCTTCCGCCTTACAGTAAAATAGCACGACATATTGCTTGGTTGAAAACGTCAAAGATAATTAACCTAGAGAATAGAAAATGAAGTCAGAGAAAAGGCTGAAAATTGATTTGCTGCTGTTTTTGAGCATGGCACTTTTGGTTCATGATCTGCTCACTGCTGGTCATGGGCAACGATGCCATTTCACTTTCCCAAATGCTGAATTTCCTGGGTTGCCAGCTGCCACTACCCTCTGCAGGAAGTTGCGTAGTATTGTGCTCAGGGAACTGAGTACAGTCAGCTTTCTGTTGTTAACAGCGAATTATCTCTCTAAAAGGGAAGCTGCACTGATTTATAAGCTATGTAATATTACTGCAATTCTAAACAAGTGACAAATTAAAGAGAGGCCTTCAGGGATGCAGGTGAAACGTGGAGGCCTTAGCACTGGAGGTAAACATGAAGAGAGATACTACAGTTCTGCAGGAAGCTCTTGAGAGCCACCCTCAGAAGGGAATGAAAGCAGCTGGTCAGGAGACTCAGTCTTCATCATTCAGACCCAAGAGCAGGGCAACAGAATCTTGAAAAGTCTAATAGCCTCAAGGATTGTCAAAGTTTGTGAATGTATCTTTCACTGCAGCTTAGGCGTCAGGTCCTTTAAATAACTCTTTTGCTGGGCTCTTCTTGTTGCTGACTCCTCGATCATTGTTAAGTGGTGCATGAAATTGTTGAATGTACCAGTGAGGTGCTAATTAGAAAAATTAGAGTTCTGTCAGTAAGGCAGTATGCCCCCCCACATACAATGTATCTCTATCCAATGTTCCATCTGGCAGTGCACTTCAAATCCTAACCAATCATTTTATAATGAGCTTTTCATCATTTAGCTTCCACTTCTGTTCCCAATCCCTCTAAATCTATGCAGTCTAATTATTGATCCTTTAGCCACTGGAAACCATTTCTCTTTACTTATTCATGATTCTAAAAGCTTTTGCAAAATCCCTATTGGCTTTCTCTCTCCCAAAGAGAACAATACTTGATTCTTCAGCCTATCCTGATAACTGAAACCACTTGTCCCTTTCAGCAAATCTCTTCCGTACCCCACCTAACACATTCACATTCCTCTTAAAATTATGAAGGATGTTGTTCTGTGATTTATTATGTTAGTCTGCATAACATAATATACAGCATCTTGAGTCAAGAATCTGAAGTTTATGGTATGGACGATACTGGCTAATCCAAAATGGAGGATGGAAAAAGAAATTGTGGCTGTAAGAGCTGCTTTTTTGGAGTTTTTTTTTTGCTTATTTTCAGTGTTGGAGGTGATTTTCTCGAATTCTAGGAGCAGCAATTATTGCATTATTTTGGAACTTTAGGGAAAAAAAATGAAGAAAACAGTTACCCCCTTAATCGAAGAAGGAGAGACAAAGTCTGGACCACATGGTCAGTGAATTAAAGGAGAAAGAAAACTACACTGCTGTCTGACACAGCTATTTATTTTAATATTCGAGTTGAAATATTGCTTGACATCAGAGTGTGTCAAGAAAAATAACAAATAGCGAAATTCACAGCTGACATTGCAGGAACCCATGTGACAGAGCTCACAACAGTGAAGTGAATAGTTTTAAAGTGTTTCAACTAAAACCACGCTTACCTTATTTGTATGTCTACGATAGTGAGTAGTGATTTCTTTTGTCATGATATGTGTTATTGAGATCTGTCTCTTGATTAAAATAAATAAAAGACATTTGTACTAAAGAAGCCTGGAGCAGTATTTTTTGTCAGAGTAATAACTCTGTGCTATATTCTGCGTCTGTAAATTGTTAAGGTGAAAAGATGGCTTTCAGTAGAGTAATGTGCTCTTCGTGTTGGATGTGCGAGAATAGGGAAAGTGCTATTCATGAGTATCTGTGCAGATCACATGGATCCATTGGAGCAGCAGTTCGAGGCAATGAGGAATTTACTGGAGCTAGGGGGTGTGTTAGTTATGGGAAAAAAAACAGCAGATATAGTCAGGTAGATGGGTTACCTCCAGAAAAGTTAAGAAAAAGAGGCAAGTTGTATGGGAATCTCATATGGCTATCTACAGCTCAAACAAGTACGATGCTTGGGAAATATGATGTAATCTTGGGGGAATGTAGCACTGACTGTAACTGGCACCATTAGATTAGATTAGATTACTGACAGCGTGGAAACAGGCCCTTCAGCCCAACAAATCCACACCGACTCGCCGAAGTGCAACCCATACCCCTACATTTACCCCTATACCTAACACTACGGGCAATTTAGCATGGCCAATTCACCTGTGGGAGGAAACCGGAGCACCCGGGGGAAACCCACGCAGACACAGGGAGAATGTGCAAACGCCACACAGTCAGTCGCCTGAGTCGGGAATTGAACCCGGGTCTCTGGCGCTGTGAGGCAGCAGTGCTAACTGCTGTGCCACCGTGCCACACATCAAGACTGGTTCTAATGTACCAAGAGATGTGTCAAGTTCCACGCAATCGATTGTGATAGGGGACTCTCCAGTCAGATATTTCTGTGGCGGACAGCAACAAATCAGAATTGTCTGCTGCCTCCCTGGTGCCAGGATCATGGATATCTCAGAAAGAATGCAGAATGCTCTCAAACAGAGTGAAATCAGCAGGAGATTTTTATACACAACGAACTAATGACAGAGGAAGGGGAAAAGTATGAGTTCTTGAAGGGAGAATCTAAGAAGAAAAGCAGGAATTTAAAAAGGAGGCATTTGACAAGGTTCCTCATGAGCGGCTGATGAGTAAGTTTAGATCCCATGGAATACGGGGAGAAATAGCCATTTGGATACAGAACTGGCTCGAAGGTAGAAGATGCTCGTAATTTCTGGATTACTCACGTTGTTATGAATTAGTGAGGGTAGAATAGAGCAGATGAATGGTTGGCTGAGGAGCTGGTTCAGGGGAGAAGGGTTCACGTTTTGGATTATTCAAATCTTTTATGCGGTAGACATAACCCGTATAAGAATAGATTGCAATGAATTGGAACGGGAATACTGTATTTGCCGGGGCATTTGCTAGAGCTGCTCTGAAGGATTTAAATTGTTATGGTGCAGGAATGGGACCTACTGAGATAATGGCAAAAGAGATCAGTCTGAGACAGGTACATTTGGGAAACAGAGCAATTTAAACAGTGAGGGCAGGCAGGAACAAAGAAGAGATTGAGATAAGACTGAAGAATTAAACTGCATTTATTACAATGCAAGAGACCGAACAAGGAAGGCAGATGAACTCAAAGCACGAAAAGGAATATGGTACTGGGATATCATAGCAATTACAAAGGTATGGCTCAGGGATGGGCAGGACTGACAGTTTAATGTTCTAGGAGACAATGCTAAAGGGAGAATAAAAAAACGGGGCCAAGAGAGGAGGGGGTGTGGAATATCCTCCTTAAGTGCTGTTGTACTTAGGGAGGATATTCCTGGGAATGCATCCAGGGAAATTATTTGGGTGGAACTGATAAATAAGAAAAGCAAGATTATCTTATTGGGTTTGGACTATAGACCCGCCAATGCAGTAATCAGTGTGAATTTGAGAACCAAATTTGGAAGGAGATCTTATTTATTTGGAAGAACAATAGGGTGGTTACGGTAGGGAATGTTGACTATCCAAACACAGACTGGGACTGCCAGGTTTTACAGGTTTAGATGGAAAGTGCGTAAAATATTTTTTTTATTCAGTATGTGGATGTACCTACTAGAGAAGGTGCACATCTTGACCTACTCTTGGGAAATTATGCAGAACAGGTGACTGAGGTGTCAGTGGAGGAGCACTTTCGGACTAGAGACTATAATTCTATTAGTCTTAAAATAGTGATGGAAGAGGCTAGACTGGATCTAAAAGGTTAAGTACTAAATTGTCGGAAGGCCAACTTTGATGGCATTAGGAAAGAACTTTCAACAGCCGATTGGGGGCAGATGTTCACCAGTAAAATAAGGGCGGGAAAGTATGCTGCCTTCAAAAGTTAGGTAACAAGAATCCAGAGATAATATATTCCTGTTAAGATGAAGGACAAAGCTTGATGACTGGAGGAATTGAGGTGTCAGTCAAGAAAAAATAAGAAACATATTTCTGGTACAGAACGTAGAGATCGAGTGAATCCTTTCAAGCATATAAAGGCAATAGGAATACACCTAAGACGGAAATCAGGAGGGCAAAAGGGCAAATGAGGTAACTTTGGTAAATAGGGCCAAGGAATGCCCAAAGCGAGTTTATATATACATTAAGGACAAAAAAGTAACTAGGCAGAGAGTAGGGCCCCTCAAAGGGCAGCAAGATATTCTATGTATGGAACTGGAGGAGATTGGGGAGATACTGTATGAGTACTTTGCATCAATGATTACTGTTAAAAAGGAGATTGCAGATATAGAATGTGGGGAAATATAAGTGACAACTTGAAAAATACCCATATTACAGAGGAGGAGATGCTTGACGTCTGAAATGCATTAAGGTGGAGAATTTCCCAGGTCCTTATCAGGTGTATGCTAAAACTCGGTGGGAAGCTAGGGAAGTGATTGCTGGGCACCATGTAACATATTTATATCATCAATAATCACAGGTGAGGTGCTAGAAGACTGGAGGTTGGCTACCATGGTGCCACTTGTTAAAAGAAATGTAGTAAAGTGAAGCCAGGACACTGTAGACCGGTGAGCCTGGCATCAGTGGTGCACAAGTTGTTGGAAGGAACCCAAAGCGACAGGATTTACATTTATTATAACAGTTACATTCATTGCAGATAATCAACATGGCTTTGTGCATGGCAAGTCATGTCTCAATAACTGGATTGAGTTTTTTGAATAAAAAACAAAGTGGATTGATGAGCTCAGAGCAGTGGACGCACTCTATGTGGACCTCAACAAAAGGTTGGAGAAGATTCCTCATAGGAGACTGGTTAACAAGGTTGAATCTCATGGAATACAGGCAGAACTAGCCGTTTGGAGACAGAACTGTCTCGAAGGTAGAAGGCAGAGGGTGCTGCTGGAGATTTCTTTTTCAGACTGGAGTCCAGTAACAAGTAGTGTGTCACATGGATCAGTGCTGGATCCATTGCATTTCGTCATTAATGTAAATGATTTGAATATGACCATAGAAGACATAGTTAAGAAGTTTGCAGATGAGACTAAAATTGGAAATGTAGTCGACAGCGAAGAAGATAACCTCAGAGTGCAATGGAATCTTGACTAGGTGGGCCAATGAGCTGAGTTTTGGAAGATGAAGTTTAACTTATATAAAAGCGAGGTGCTGCATTTTGGAAAGATATTTCACGACAGGACTTCTGTATTTAATGGTTAAGTCCCAGGGAGTGTTGCTGCACAAAGAAAACTTGGAGTGTAGGTTCATAATTCCTTGAAAGTGGAGTCTCAGGTAGTTAGGGTAGTAAAAAACGTGTTTGGTTTGTTTTCCTTTAGTTTTCAGAGCTTGACCATAAGTTTTGGGAGGTCATGTTGTGGCTGTACAGGACACTGGTTCGGCCGCTTTTGCAATATTATGTGCAATTCTGAACTCCGTCCTATAAGAAGAATGTTGTGAAACTTGAAAAAGTTCAAAAAAGATTTATAAGGATATTGCCAGGATTGGAAGTTTTGAGAAACACGGACTGGCTGAATAGCCTGGTGTTGTTTGGCCTGTAGTGATGGTGGCTGAAGGTTCACCTTACAGATATTTATGCAATCATGAGGTGCATCGATAGGAGATGTAGGAAAGCTCTTTTCCCTAGGTTGGGCGTATCGAGAACTAGCGCAAATAGGTTTGGGGTGAGAGGGAAAGATTTAAAAGGCACTGAAGGAATAACATGTCTATGCAGAGGATGGTGCATGTCTGGAATGAGCTGGCAGAAGAAGGCTGGTACAATTACAACAGTTAAAAGACATTTGGATTGGTATATGAATAAGAAGGGTTTAGAGTTATAAGAGCCAAGTGTTGCCAAATGGGACTAAATTAACTTGGATATCTGGTTGGCATGGACATGTCAGTCCAAAAGCTCTGTTTCCATCTTGCACAACTCTATGACACTATAACGAGGTCATGGTGATTTGTGGCTTAACACCACATTCCTTCATTTGTCACATACCAATAAATACCTTCATCCTCAATTAGGTTTCAGACTGAAACTCAGTCCACGTTGTGTTATGAAAAACATAAACTTGTTAATTCCACCTATAAAATTCCAGTCTCTAACTCAGTATAAACTAACTATTTGAATACTAAGTTGGGAGTGGGAACAGAGAAAGCTGGAGTTTAATTTCTACCACGTTCTGTTTCTCTAAAATAATTATTTTTATACAGTGTTGCTTTTCAATAAGGCAGCTCACTCCCACCTTCTCAAGGGGTGATCGTAATGGAGAATAAATGCTGGGCCCAGCCAGTGATGTTCACATTCCATGACCGAATGAAGAAAACAATTTCCCTGTATTCCTAATCAGTCACTGTTCCTGCCACAAAGTCTCCAGAGGAAGCAAGGCTTCCTCACTACGCAATCTCACCCCCTGATAATAACTGGCAAACCATCCTAATATTTGCTGACAGTATCACATTAGCTTTCTCTGATTTGTGTACAAAGATCTGGAGAATAATGTTAATACTCAATAAGTACTGGAGTAAAAGAGGACGTGGCCCTGATTTCGCTATCTCTCACTCACACTCTCACTCTTTCTCTCTCTCTCTCTCTCTCACGCACACACACACACACATACACACAGAGTTACTAATGCACATGGAATGACTAGATAATATTGGGATTTCCAAACATTAAAGTTCCATTAAACGATCCCAGGATGTCAGATGAACACAGGACAGTCAGGCTCAAGACTCCCCTCCAACTGACACCGAGAGACTTCTGTATTAGCCACCGGATTAGAATCAGACACTATGTTTGGGAGCAGGACATGGCACATGACATGAGGACAACTGTCCATGTGGATGTTCAGAACCAAAAATCTGACAGAGAGTCAGAACAGAACAGGGAGAATCAAGCAAATAATTTGTTGTTGAAATTGGGGAGAAGTCCAGTTCTTGCTATGCATGTGTCCACATATAAAATGCATAGCGTAGCATCTTATATGCGGAGAAATACAGTTAAATTATTATCTCTTGTTAGATTACACCTTTTCTAAAAAAGAGTTTGGGATATCATCTATATGAAATACAATGCTTCACCTGCCGGGGGAGTGTTTGGTGGGCTGAAAATGTGTTGCTGGAACAGTGCAGCAGGTCAGGTAGCATCCAGGGATCAGGAGAATCGACGTTTCGGGCATAAGCCCTTCTTAGGGCTTTCCTGAAGAAGGGCTTATGCCCGAAACGTCGATTCTCCTGATCCCTGGATGCTGCCTGACCTGCTGCGCTGTTCCAGCAACACATTTTCAGCTCTGATCTCCAGCATCTGCAGACCTCACTTTCTCCTCGAGTGTTTGATGGGGACAGTGTCGATGCAGGTTTACTCAGTATCTAATCGTGTTCTGCTCCTACGCTGAGAATATTTGATGCAGATGCAGTCACAGGAACTTTACTGTGTATCCAACCCCATCCTGTGCCTGTCCTGAGAGTGCTTGATGGTGACTTTATTTTGGAACATTAGAACAGGAGACGGTCATTCAACCTCTCGAGCCTGTTCCGTCATTCAAAGGGATCATGGCTGATCTGTGGCTTAACTTCACAGCCCTTCATTTGTCCCTTCACAATTTTGCTGAATAAGAAATTAACTAAGACGTAAATGGAAGACCCTTTCCTGGATCGACTACTGTTTGTGGAAGAGATTATAAACCTCTCCAATCCTTTGTTTGTCAGAGCGCTTCCTGACATCTCTCCTGAACGCTCTGGGCCCTCATTCTCAGACTTTGCTCCTTCTTGCTCGAGAAGCTCCAAGCAATCAGAATCATTGATCTTGATCTAGCCTGTCGCATCCTGTTTATATCTTGGGGGTTTGATCAGATCACCCCTTAACTCAATTCTAGATGAATCATTTGTACTACCTGGCCTCAGAATTTAACCCCACAAATTCTGGATTTTTCTTGTAAACCTCCTTTATGGACCCTCTTT
Organism: Chiloscyllium plagiosum; assembly: GCF_004010195.1. Lineage (NCBI taxonomy): Eukaryota > Metazoa > Chordata > Chondrichthyes > Orectolobiformes > Hemiscylliidae > Chiloscyllium > Chiloscyllium plagiosum. The sequence continues at coordinate 3,484,939 of NC_057759.1, forward strand.
GTGAACCAGCTGATCGCAACGCACTTACTCGTAGTTAACTCTGTCTGAGGCAGTTTTGTCCATTCACTCATTTTATTAATGTCCCTTTGTAATTTTAACATACCACCTACACTGTCTGCCATGCTGTCTAAATGTATATCTAACCCCGTGCTGTGCCTGTCCTGGGAGTATTTGGTAAGATTAGTATAGAGGGCGCCTTACTCTGCATCTAGTCTCCATGTTCTGCTGGTCCAGGAGGGTTTGATGGTGGACAGTGTAAAGGGATCATTACTCTCTATCTAACCCCTTGTTGTGCCTGTCCTTAAAGTGTTCGGTGTGGACAGAGTAGACGAATCTTTACTCTGTATCTAATCCCATTCTCCCCAGACTGCAGGAGATTCAAATGCAGCAAAGGTAGAGGGGCAGATAATTTGTATGTAACCAGTGATGGAGCTGGGCTAAGTGTGATTGATGGGACTAGGATGGGGGAAGTGGGTGATGTAATCAATATGTAACTCCATTTCTAACATAGCCTGGGAATCTGAAATGCTGCAGGAGAGAGGTAGATTTACTTTATTTCTAACCACATTCTCTACCTTCCCAGGAAATTTGGATGGGGCACTTTAGTTATGGGGCGGGGGGGTGGGTGGTCTGGTGAAATGAGAGATGAATTGAAATAATGTGAGATGTGAAGTCATGCTTGATGGAAGTTAGACTGAAGACAAGATAAACTAAACGTTCAAATGTTAAATTGGGCGCAACAACACAGAACGATGTTGGTTCTATTCTGTTCTGTTACATATCTCCATGTTTCAGTCTGTGGCTCAAATACTGTCACTGTGCACAATGTCTCAAAGGTTATTTCTGTCTACATTGATGTACTATAGAAATATGAATTATCTTTGTAGACGTAGGAAATGGACACAGCTCTTTGATGATGATTAAAATGCAAGTTCCAGAACTTGTTTACAGTAAATGCCTGAGATAAACGCACATTTTATCAATGCTGCCGACTTTCCAAGCTTGAATCGTCAGAAAGATTGGAATAGATAAACACAGAAACAACTATCTGTTATTATATGTTTAGACAGCCTCTAAACATTTGATTAGCCAACAGACTTAAACTCAATTGTGTGTGTATGCATTCCATATATAAAAACAACCCGAACTCCTCGTTATGATTCTAATATTGAACTCACTCCTGAGTCTCTGTTGTTATGTACATGCAACACCTCAATACCCTCGACGAGATTCCAGACTCTAAATCACTTTCTGGTATGAGTTATTCTGCCTGTAATCCACCTCAAAGCCCTCAATTAGATTCCAGTTTGTAACTCACTCATATATATCTGTTATTCCATACAGAAATCATGAAAAAACCTCTTGATTAGAATCCAAATTGCAACTCACTCCCGGGTATATATATAAACTACCCGAACCCCCTCGATTAGATTCCAATTTGTAATTCATTCACATATATCTTTGACTGTGTGCATGAACCACCCAAACCCCTTGAGTGCATTGCAGTTTGTAGCTCACTCCCAATATCTGTTAATGGATATAAATGCAATCTAAACCCCTCAATTAGATTTCAGGCTTGGACAATGCTTTACCCGCTCAGTTACCATCTCTACATTCGAATGTCCTTTGGCGTGTGAATGTTTTACTCTGTTCTCCTGGAATATCTGTAAATTGCCACCTCTTTCCTTTAGCCATTTTGATTTAGTTCATGTCATCCATTTCTACTGTGCAATTACGTAAAGATTCCTCACTTCCCTTGTTCAATCCTCTGGGAATAACTGGCAGTCCATCAGCTGTTCCCCTCATATTTGGTGACACCATCAGGTTAGCTTCAGAGATTTGTGTAGACAGATCTGGAAAGTAAATGTAATACCTTAGAAAGAACAAGAATAAAGGTGCACATGTGACAATCGTACAGGTATCTGGTAATACATGCACATTCTGTCTCTCTCTCTCTCTCCCCCGCCCCCTTTCTCTCTGTCTCTCTCTGACACACACACACACACACACACAGAGTTAATGAGCGAAATGGAATAAAAAAAAACACTAGTAATCTAATTTTCAAATTTTAAAGCTGCATTAAAGAATCCCTGGATGTCAAATGTACACAAAACTTTTCCACACCTTTGTCAGGCTCAAGGCTAACTTTCCCCGACACTGAGAGGCTCATATATCAGACTCCAGATTGGGATCAAACGCTCAGATTGGGAACAGGTTACAGAACATGGGATTAGGCCGACTGTCCAAGTGAATGTTCAGAACCAGAAATCTAATAGACAGTGTGGGCGAGCACGAGTGAGACAGTGATAATATCTTGTAGAGACAGTGTTTGCATGCGTGCGAGAGCCAGTGTGTGCATGCGAGAGATAGTGTGTGCATGCGTGAGAGAGGGAATGCGTGGGCAAGAAAGTGTGTGACTTGTGTGCAAGAGAGAGTGTTGGTATGTGTGGCCAAAACACTGTGTTCATGCATCAGAGAGATAGAGTGTGCGTGTGCGAGAAAGTATGTGTGTGTGTGTGTGAGAGAGAGAGAGCGAGAGAGAAACAGTGTGCATATGTGTACGAGAAAAATTGTTTGCATGCATGACAGAGATAGTGTGTTCGTATGTGTGTGTGTGTGCGCACATTAGAAACATTGTCTGTACACGGAAGGGAAACAGTTTGTGTGTAAGCATTAGAGACATTGTGTGCATGCACATGAGAGAGTGTGTGGGCGCATGTGAGAGACAGCATGTGCGTGTGCAAGATAGATACTGAATGCATGCACGAGAGGGTCAATGTGTGCATACGTGTGGGAGACATTGTGTGCATGCACGTGAGAGATACTGTATTCATGCACATGAACAACAGTGTGTGTGTGCATGTGAGAGGCAGTATGTGCATGCGTGCGTGCACAAGAGACAATGTGTGTGTCCGTGTGAAAGCAAGTGCATGCCTGCATGTGAGAGACCATGTGTGTGGCGCGAGAGAGGCAATGTGCATTTGTGTAAGAGTCAGTGTGTGCATGGACGAGAGTGGCAGCGTGCACATGTGCATAAGAGACAATGTGTGTGTATGCAAGACACAATATGTAATACATGCATGAGAGAATGTGTGCGTGAGAGAAATTGTGCGCATGCGTGTGAGAGATAGTGTGTGCGTGTGTTTGCGAGATTGTGTGCGCATTTGTGAGAGAGTCAGTGTCTATGTGCACGTGAGACAGTGCTTGCATGTGAGAGGTATTGTGTGCCAATGTGAGACAGTGTCTGCGTGCACTAGAGAGACAATGTGTGCGTTTGTGAAAGTGACAGTTTGTGTGTGTGCCTGAGAGACAATCTGGGCATGCACGTAAGAGACAGTGTGGGCGCACAAGAGTGGCAGCAATGTGAGTGCATGTGAGAGACAGTGTGTGTGTGCGTGAGTGTGTGCACGAGTGAAAACGTGTGCATGCGCGAGACAGTGTGTGTGCGCGCCAGGGAGGCAGTGAATGCATGTGCAAGAGAGACAGTGAGTGCATGCGTGAGATAGTTTGTGCTGGTGCATGCGCGAGGTAGTGTCTGCACGCATGAGAGAGGGTGTGTGCGTGCAAGAAACATGGTGAATATATGTGCAAGGAAAATCGTTTGCGTGCATGACAGAGACTGTGTGTTTGTGTCTGTCTGTGTGCGCGTGCATTAGACGCATAATCTGCATGCAGAAAAGAAACTGTGGTGTGTGAGCATTAGAAACATTGTGTGCATGCATGAGAGGGACAGTGTGTGCATGTGCATGAGAGAAAATGTGTGCATGTGTACGTGACAGTGTGCACATGCATGTGAGAGATAGTGCGTGCTTGTGCATGAATGAAAGCATGCATGTGCATGAGAGACAATGTGTGCATGCACAAGGGAGACTGTGTACGTAGCATGAGAGACAATGTGATCTTGCAAGGGAAAGGCAGTGTGTGCATGCACATGTGAGATAGGGTGTGCATATACGTGAGACACATTGTTTGCGTGCACACAAGAGACAGTGTGCATCTGTGAGATGGTTTGTGCGTATGCATGAGAGACAATGTGTTCATGTGCTAGACTGATAGTATGTGTGCGTGCAGGTGAGACAGTATGTGCGTGCAAGTGAGAGAAAGTGTGTGCTTGCACATGAGAGTGTGTGTGTGTGCATGAGAGACAATGTGTGTTTGTTCAAGAGAGACAGTTTGTCTATGCATATGAGAGACGTGTGCATGCCAGAGAGACTATGTGTGCATGTACATGAGGGACAGTGTTTGCCTGTGCATGTGAATCGATTTGTGCGTGTGTAAGAGAGGGAGTGTGTGCATGGGAAAGACTGTGTGTGTGCGTGCTCTTGCGAGACAATCTGTGCATGTGCAGGAGAGACAGTGTGTTCTTGTGTGTGAGAGACAGTGTTTGCGTGCATGAGATAGCTTGTGCATTGTCATGAGAAACAATGTGTGTATGCACGAGAGACACATTGTGCCTGTGTGTGAGCGCAAATATTTGTGTGCATGAGAGGCAGTGTGTGCATGCGCATGAGGGACAATGTGTCTATGTACATGAAAAAACAATTTGTGCATGCACTAGAGAGACAGTGTGAGAGTGTGCATAAGAGATAGTGTGTCCATGTGTGTGAGAGATATTGTGTGGTTGCACATGAGAGAGTGTGTGCATGTGTGCAAGAGAGACAATGTGTGTGTGTCCAAGAGAAACAGTGTGCGTTTGAGTCTGAGAGACACTCTGTGAATGCACGAGAGACAGTGTGTGCGTACACATGAGAGACAATATGTGCATGCTTGTGCGATGTACTGCTTGCATTCAGGAGACAGTGTGTGGGTGCAATTGTGAATCAGTGTGTGCATGTAAGAGTCAGTGTGTGTGTACATGAAAGAGACTGTGTGCGCATGTACATGTTTGACGGTGTGTGTGCACGCATGAGAGACAGTGTATGTGCACATGAGAGAAAATATGTGCATTTATGTGAGAGTAGTGTGTGTGTGCGCGTGTGAAGTGCTGTGTGCGCGTGTGAAGTGCTGTGTGCGCGTGTGAAGTGCTGTGTGCATACACAGGAGATGCAGTGTACGCATGCATGAGAGGGACAGAACATACGTGCACAAGAGAGACAGTGCATGTGTGTGAGAGACAGCACATGTGAATATGCGAAAAACTGTGTACATGCAAATGATAGACTTTGTCTGCCTGCGTGCGAGAAAGTGTCTTTGCATGTGAATGAGACAGCAAGATACTGTACATGCGTGAATGAGATTGTGCATGCACGAGAGAGAAGTTTGTGCCTGTGTAAGGGAAAGTGTTTGAGTGAGCACGAGAGACAGACTTTGTGCATGGTGAGAAAGAGGGAAATAGGGAATGCGCATGAGAGCGAGAGAAACGGTGCATGCATGTGCTGGAGGGAGAGAGAGGCATATAGTATGCTTGCCTTCATCGGACGGGGTATTGAGTATAAGAGCTGGAAAGTCATATTAAGATTGTATAAGACATTGGTTCGGTCGCATTTGAAGTACTGTGTCCTGTTCTAGGTGACACATTACCAAAAGGATGTGGACGCTTTGGAGACGGTGCAGAGAAGGTTTATGAGGATGTTGCCTGGTATGGAAGGTGCTGGCTATGAAGAGAGGTTGAGTAGGTTAGGTTTATTTTCACTAGAAAAAAGAAGATTGAGGATAGACCTGATTGAGGTTTACAAAATCATGAAGGGTATAGACAGGGTGGATAGAGACAATCTTTTTCCCAGGGTGAAGGATTCAATAACGAGAGGTGATGCTTTCAAAGTGAGAGGCGGAAGGTTTAAGGGGGTTACATGCAGTAAGTACTTCACACAGAGGCTGATTGGCGTTGGGAACGCGTTGCCAGCAGAGGTGTTAGAGGCAGGCACAGTAGATTCATTTAAGATGCGTCGGACAGATGCATGAGTACGTGGGGAGTAGAGGGATACAGCTGCTTCGGAATTGACCGACAGTACATTTGGATCGGCTCAGTCTTGGAGGGCCGAAGGTCCTGTTACTGGGCTGTAAATTTTCTGTGTTCTTTGTTCTCTTTGTCCTTTGTTATGCATTTTTGAGCAAAAGAGAATGGATCTACAAATATAATTCTACACACACAAATTCACAGACTTTCATCTGTGTGCATGTGCAGGAAAGAGAGTGAGAGCGAGAGAGAGGAAGAGCATTTGTGTGTGTGTTTGCGAGTGTGAGTACATATGAAAGAGTATGTGTTTGTGTGTGAATGTGCACTGGGATCTTCGTAATTTTCCTTCAAAACACTCTCTCTCCCCTTTTCGACTAACCTTCTCTCTTTTTATCATGAGGAACTTATTTTTTGGAAAGCTGCACGTGAGGATCCAAAAAATTCAGGACCAAGAAAGCCTTGGACAATGTTGACGAAAACTGTCAAAACTCAGACCCTGAGAACTGATTAGTTTATTACACAATATATCATGGGGAATTCACCGTCCTAACTGTGGCTCGGTGTTATTCTGAAGTATATCAGGATACGACAGGATTATATATAGAAAACATATAGGAGCTGATCGTTAATTACACAGTTTGGTATGCTTACAAGTTGGTACTAAATCAGAGGTTAGTCATTAAGGTCAAAACTAAAGCACTATTATGTATTCTACAAGTGGACAGAACAAATGGAATCACCACCTATGCTAGTTACACAGATTGCCAACACTAAGCAGAAATGTCCCTAATTAGCTGAATGACCATGAAGTGGCAATAACTCATGAAGGAAGTGGGACTAATTGGCAAGTCGATGTCAGCTTGACTGGTTCTACAGCCTGCACTGATCATTCATCAAAGAGAGGAACATTATCTTGACACCTTAGGAACATAAGGCGAACCCGGGAGACTACAGCTAAGGTAAAACAGTTTGTTTCAAAATTACTTACCTGTAGCGGGCAGCGGTGTTTTTTATTCTCTCTTCACAAAAAGAGCGGGAGCAGTAGAGGAAGTGACGGCAAGCAGAGGGGCAGCCGGGAAGGAGAACTGTGAGTATAAATACTCACCCTTTAATCACCAACGGTCATTTGAGTGGGAGCAGCGGAAATGAGGTTGGAGCACATAGCTGGGCGGGAAGGTAAGTGATTAGTATTTGAGTGGGTGTGTTCTAGACCCCAGGTCCTACTTCCGTAGGGCCTCCCTCCCACCCTCCTCTAACCTAACTTTAAAGTCCACAGGTAAGTGACTCAGTGTTATTGACTCAGTGTTCTTGTTTTTGGAGAAGCAGCGCAGGCAGTGGAATGTTCCTCCTGCAGGATGTTTGAGGGAGGGGTGACCACCGATACTCCTGCCGACTTCGTCTGCAGGAAATGCAGTCAGATCCTGATCCTCACCGAACGAGTTAGGGAACTGGAACTGGAGTTGGATGAACTGAGGATTATTCGAGAGGCTGAGAGGGTGATTGATAGAAGCTACAGGGACATAGTAACGCCGGAGAACAGAGGTAGCTGGGTAACAGTTAGAGGTGGGAAGGGGAAGAAGCAGGCAGCACAGGGTTCCCCTGTGGTCGTTCCCCTAAAAAAAATAAATATACAGCTTTGGAAACTGTTGGGGGGGACAGCGTTGCAGGTGTAAGCTGCAGTGAAGGGGTCTGTGCCCCTGAGACCCAGAAGGGAAAGGGGGAGAGGAGGAGAGCGCTAGTTATAGGGGACTCTCTAGTTAGAGGGACGGACAGGCGGTTCTGTGGACATGGGCGAGACTCACGGATGGTTTGTTGCCTCCCGGGTGCTAGGGTCCGAGACGTCCCAGACCGTGTCTTCAGAATCCTTAAGGGGGAGGGCGTGCAGCCAGAAGTCGTGGT